>NC_034590.1:82128152-82224769 GCF_900095145.1 Mus pahari | reverse complement strand
AGAGAGAGAGAGAGAGAGAGAGAGAGACTGGGGCCCGGGAATAGACTGGCTACCTTCTAGCTCCTTACCTGCTACTGAAATCTATTTTAGCCACTGAACTCTGCGGAGAGAGCAGACAAGAGTCTTCCCACTAATGCCAGCATGATATGCAAGACACAAAATACCAATTTGCTTCAATCACTGTTCCGTATGCACAAAGAAGAAAAGCCCTGGGACTCCAGCCAAGGACGGTGAGCCACCCGCTCCCGCTACCAGGCTGTTAGCACTCACTGTTATCTGTGTTGCCTTACTTACATGATCAGTAGCTCCGACTCATATCGCATTAATTTATTCTTCTCCAGAACCAGCTTAAACCATTCCTGCAAAAGCTGGGCTTCGTCCTGTGTCCCTGAATCTGCTTAAGAAATCAATGGCAAATGGGTTAGATTGGCATTTCTCGCCCCATGATCAAACTGCTTCCGAGCCACTTTAGCGGGCCATGTTTATGGCAAGCAGGGCTCAGCAGGAAAGCAGTTCCTGGCACCCTGTGGATGCTTCAAGGTCATGGGCATTGCAAATGAAACCCACCTGAGCCTGCTCTGGGGGCGGCCTGCTGGGCATGGAGGATAGGACTACTTCAATTCCAAGGTCGCATGCCCGTGATGACTAATGTCCTTACTATAAAGGACTCATCTCCTGCCTACTTGTGTGTCCATGACACTGATGTCTGTTTCTGCATCAGAGAAAGCCCTAGCTGCCTGCTGGTGACCTTTGCCCACGCACTTCACCCCTCTGCAAATCAAACTCCTAACAAGTGCCCAGGTGGTGTGTGGTCCCTTTCCAGCCAGGGATGGTCACACGACATTTGATCAAAGGCTGGTGACTGGCATTTTGATTGTTTCCCCCTGAAGAAAAGCCAAATGAAAAAACAAAAACCAATTAGGATTGAATCTTGTGAGAAATAAATGTGTACTCCTATGTTATTACAGTATAGATAATCCCCTTTATTGAACATAATTGTGCACCAAGTGTATGCCTGGTGTCCACAGAGGCCAGAAGATAACAGACCCTCAAGAGTTGCTGTGTGGTACCAGGGGTCAAACTTGGGCTCTCTGAAAGAGTAGCCAGTGCTTTTAGTTACTGAGACCTCTCTCCAACCCCTGATTCAAGATCACAAAAGTATTCTATTGATTTGGTTTATACCAAAGTCAGGGGTTGAGTGATTGTTATATTAGCTATCTCAAGACATTTGGAGAGGGTTCTGTGTTATCTACTGAACAATAATATTGTCTATTAATCTTTGTGACCAGATCAACTCAAATTACAACAGAGAAATCTTGTGGAAATATAGAGGAGGTGGGGAGACTCACACCTTTGCCCTGTGATCCAGAGTTACAGACATGGTTTTTAACAGCCCTGGTCATTGAAATTCATATTCACCTACAAAGGAGCTCTGAATTTCCACTAGTGATGGTGCATGGCTGCTTTGTGTCTGGTTTAGGTAGAGAATCTTTCCTTAACGCAGTTCAAGACTTGGTATGCATCTCCTTACATACCTTGCTGAGTGTGGAGAGGGACACCTGATATCTTAGCACATGGAAGGCTGAGGTAGGAAGATCGCCAAGAGTTCAAAGCCAACACAGTAAGTTCCAGGCCAGTCTGGACTACATAGTAAGACCCTATGTCAGAAAATTAACAACTAGCCAATTAACTAACTAAAAGAAATTAATTACCACCCTGTTTGCTTTTCTGTTATAGGGAAATCTTTTGCCCAACTGACAATTTCTTTTTTAGAAAATGTCTCTGTGGGTGAGTGCATATGAGTGTGGGTGCCCTAGGGGTCTAGAAGAGGGGTATGAACGCCCTGTAGCTGGAGTTTTAAGTAGTTATGATGTGCGCATTGGGAAATGAAATCCTTTCTTCTGCAAGAGCAGTATATACTCTTAACCTTTCCTCTATGGGGCACCTGTACACACACACACACGCACACACACACACACACACACACACACACACATGCATGCATGCACAAACAGGCACACACACAATTTAAAAATAGTAAATTCTTTTAAAAAGAATCTAAATTCACAGCTCTTCCATTTTATCATCTATCCAGAGTCAATTTCTTCTAGATGTTTATTTAATGTTTCTATATTAAGAACCATTTTCCACGACAGAGAAAACAGAAAAGCTGCAAGTTGGAAATGCTGTCTCTCCTTATCGTCTAACACAATACCATCTGCCACCAGCCCTGGGCTTCCCCTTCCTTGTCCCCGATCCAAAAGAAACAGCTTTAAAGCACTATTTTACTGTTTGCAGAGAATCTTTCGGTTCTGTTTTTCAAATTCAACTCGCTTTGCTACACGGACCCGCCTGATCTAGTTAGGCAATGATCATCGTCTGCATGATGTGCCCTGCTTCCATCTCATGTGTCCTTCTGGAACTCCTGTCATGGTGGAGACATTTCCTAGATGTCACAGCGACTTCCCCTGACATGTGTGGAGCAAACACAAGATGAACCGAGCCACTTAACTTTCCTTTATCAGCACACTAATTAGTGATCGTATTGGCTTTGGTTCAGTTTTTTAAAGCCTCTGTTCTTCAGCAGACAAAGTCCTCTTGGGGGACTCTGCGGATACAGCTTCTTGTAAAGGTTTACAGGTGTTATGGTTTGAACATAAAATGTCCCCCGGAGGCTCACGTCGCTGAACATGTGACCTCTAGCTGAGGTTGTGGAGTCTTTAGGAGGCCAGGGCTGGCTGGAGAAAGTGGGTCACTGGGGGCAGGCCTTGAGGCTTTATAGCCTGGCTCCACTTCCTGTTTACTCCCTGCTTCCTGAATGCAGATTCCGCGTGACCAACCACCATGCCTTCCCCTCTCTGCTTTCACTCCGCTTATCGATTGTCCCCTATCACATTCTGCCCTCGGGGGTCCTGCGAAGCTTAGGGAGCGTTACCTCTCGCTGTGGGTATGTGGGAAAGGGCATGGACTTCCGGGCCAATCAGGCTTGTGATATTCTCCAAGTCACCTCTTATCTCTCTGCCTTGGTCTTCCCCACGTTTTTTTGAAATGAGGAGGCTGGTGGTGCTACCTTGGTTAGGGATGCTAAATGGGAAGGTGCGTGGGGGAAGTCTCAGCGTAGTAACACTGTAGTGAACCGCCCCTTTGCTCCTCAGTCTGCCCGATGTGTCTAGGTGCACAGCTCCCTAAGGGTTAGTTTCCATTCATCTTTAAAACTCAGCTAGGTGGTAAAAAACAAAACAAAACCATAAAACTTAGTCTTCTAACATCCTGAAACCACCACCAACAGCACCTCAGTGGTACTTTTACTTTCCCTGCTCATACAATGGAGATGCCCAACAGTGGTATGGACCATCTACAAAGACGTGAACGTATGGTGCCTATCCAGGTTCCCTGCTCTCCTATGTCTACCATTGTTCCAGTGGCTTCAGCTGTCACAGGCAAAGTCCTTCCTCCACAGAGCAGTGACTCCTGACCTGGAGCCAGGTTCCAGCTAGAGGGCTGTGTGACCAGAAGGCAAGGTGGCTTCTGGCCATGACCAGGACAGTTCAGTTATCTAACTCTTCCTCCCATCCTCTGCTTGGGTCTTCTGTCCAACTTATTTGCTCCTGAATTCTTATCATGGATCTTCTTAGGCACATTGGAAAGATTTCACTTGCCATAGTGAAATCAACACTTAGTGTCTGGGCATGATCCTCCCTCATCTCCCAGCACTTGGGAGGTAGAAGCAAGAGAATTGTGGGTTCAAAGCCAGCCTGGGCTACATGAGATTTTTTTTGTCTGAAAAAACCAACCAACCAATCAACCAAAACAAACTAAAGCTTAACACAAACCAACTTGTTAATTGTCATTTATAGTGACCTTGTTTTGCCCAAGAGTGATCTCAAAACCCCAAAGCAAATTATGTCAGTCTCTACTGAAATTCAGTGACCCTCCACGTCAAATTCAAGTGACCGAGCCTGGTGTACCCTAGTCTTGCTTACCTGGGCATGACTGGCATACAGTGTTCAGTTGTTTGTTTTCTGAATGTAAAAATAACAAAAAAAAATGTGTACAATCTGTTTGAAGCCATTCTGGTTTTGTGTGTATTTTCCTCTTGAGGTCCTGCCACTCCTCTGACTGCGTACGGATTGGTGTGTGGTTTTCCCAGGTCCACTCTTGTTTGCCGTCTGGCTCAGAATTCATTCTTTAGATGTGATTATTTCTTTTCCCTCCTTAGAATCTGTGCTCATTTACTGTTCACTGCAATTCTGATAACATGATGGATATGCTCACTGGTGCTTGCTGGCGTTAGAGTGGCTATGGCGGAACCCTCGATGCACTGGGTTGGGCACCTTCCTCAGACTGCCTGTGGCTTCAGGCCTGCCTTCTGCTCTCAGGTTTTTGTTTATACATGGCAGGCAAGTGCTTTAGCAAGTGTGCTCCAGGTCAACCCATGTCCTCTGACTTCTCATGAGCTCCAGGCTCGGTTCACATGGATGGCTTCACAGCTGTCTCTATCGGCCTCAGGCCCCAGAATTTAGAGTATAATTGTCCCCACAGCTCCTTGAATACTTCAATGATGATCCACAGATGTTTGCTGTAAGGTTTGGGGACTAAGTCCTATTGCTGAAAGACTTTTTAAATATTTATTTATTTATTGTGTGCACGCACACACTTATGAGGGTCAGAGGACACCATGAGGGAGTTGGTTCTCACCTTCCATCATGTGGGTCCTAGGGACAAAACTCAGATTGTCAGAACAAAACTTGGTAGCAAGTATCTTAAGCCCTGAGCCAGCGCCCTGGGCCACGGGTACTAAGGTTTTTCAGATGACCTTTGCTCATGAATTGAAAACACCATAAGGTTTCCTTTACTTCATTTTTAGCTTGGTGGTTCTCAAAGCCACACTTGATTATCTTATTTTTCAAACAGTTGGATTCATGTTCACTGGATCCAAAGATTTTATCTTTTGAACCCCTGTCATATCTTTGTCTGCCCTGATCATTTCTGCTCTACTTATTTGTTTTATTTTAAACAACCAACTTCAGATTATCTCTAGTCTTTCAACACAGTCCTCAAAGAGGTCAGAGGTCAACTTTTGACATTGTGACAGGATGTTGCCGTTTACAGTTTACACCAGATAACTACACATGTGAGAGATCCAACAAACAAACAAACAACCTCATAGCATAAGTTTATGATTTGTGCTGGGCTGCATTTCTAGCTGTCCTTGGGCTCCTGCAGCCCATGGGCCATACACTGGATACACCTGTGTCTTTAGGACAACCACTGAAGCTATGACGGAGGGGACATGTAACACATGGCTATGGATATCTGTGAATGAGGCTGTCTTCTATGCAATGTGAGCATATGCATGTGTGTGTGTGTCTTTTCCAAGTGTGCAAAGCACAGGGTTTAAGCATCGTAAGCCTGGGCGTCTCCTGTGACTCTACAAGAAGAGAATTGTGTGCAGCTCAGAACCCCACACTGTGCAGTCTGTACAACCCACTCATTTACTGCTTGGTATAAAGGCTATTGTGCTCTTTATCCTGGGATCCCTAGCTATGGCACCAGCTTTGACATGTTATTGAAACCCACTGTGTCATACCCTGGGACCTGGGGCCAGGCCTCTTGTGCCACCATGATGCTGCTCCTGCTGTTCGTGGTGTAAAGAAGCACAAGTTCCGTTTCTGGGAAGCATTGGACTTCAGCAATGCCTTCTATGGATTTGGCAAAAATCAGGCCAAACTATTTGCTTGCTTCAGTAATTTTGGATTTGAGTGACTCCTGGAAAGCCTCTGTAAGGGCCCGGTTCTTTTCTGACACTATTCTATTTGAATAACATTACCTTTGGTTCCTATCCTATGGCCCACCCGCACTGGACAATTGTGGAGATCTCATTCCTCCCCTGATCTGCTTCCTGGAAGCACAGAAATTGACCACACGGGATGGCTGGCAGGGAACCTCGGACTCACTGCTTTTCCATTCAGTGTTACAGAGATTGTCTAAAGGATATCTGCTCCCCAGACCCCATTCCCAAGTGATGGCGGACTGTCAAACAGGCAGTCCTCTACACCACAGGCTTTGTCTTCTTCATTGATCTGTTTCAGTCAGTTGCTATTGTGCTGGGAGTGACAATAAGAATCTACTCTGGGGGCAGGAGGGTCGGCTCAGTAGGTCAGAGCACTTGCTATTTGGTGACAAGCAACTCGCAACAGCCTATGACTTCAGCCCCAGCAAATCTAATTCTCGCTTTTGGCCTCCATAGGTACCTGTACACACACACACACACACACACACACACACACACACACACACACACATACACCCCTCTAAAACAACAACAACAACAACAACCACAACCAAATAGGCCAGCTGGTGAGATGTCACTTACTCCAAGCCTGACAACCTGATGTGACCCTAAGAAGCCATATGGTAGAAGGAGAAAATAAACTTCTAAAAGTTGCCCTCTGTGTGCCATGACAGGCCACGGCATACGTGTCACACACACACATGAAATTATAAGTACATCAATGTAACACAAAAATTTCAGAATCTACATGAAGTTATCCCTCCTCTTTCCCCTCTTCTCTTTCCCCTCCTTCTTTGTGAGACGGGTTTAGCATGTGGCCCAGGCTGGCCTTGAACCTCTCATCCTCTTGCCTCAGCCTCCTGAGAGGATTACAGGCTTGAGCCACTAAGCATGACTTCCTTCAAGATCCATATATGGACAAACATGTGAAATCTGTGGACTGTATGCATGAAGAAATCAGCTTAAACTCATCTGGAGGAGAGAGTTGGTTATAAATGTATGCGAATGGACGGATAAACAGACGGACACAAGCTAAGAGAAGACCAGCCACCTGGCTGGGGTTTATAAGGATGGAGAGAAACCCAGAACAAAAGAGGAGAACTCATCCTTGTGAAGTTCTAAGATGTGACAGGCCCATTAATCAAGTGCTTCACTTAAAGGTTCTCTCTCTCTTCTCCCTCCCCCCCCTCTGTGTGTGTGTGTGTGTGTGTGTGTGTACTGGGACTTGGGGCTCACTAACATGGCTGAACTGACTGGTCAGCCAGCCCCAGGGTCCTCAGCACCAGGATTGGGCTGCCACATCAAGGGTTTTATGAGGATGTGGGGATTGAACTCTGGTCCTCATCTTCCCTTCCCTGCCCTGCCCTTATCGTTTCCTCTTTCATCTATCACTACCATCTCTAGAAGGCGGGTAGATTTATTAGTCCCACTTTACAGATGGGAAAATTTGACAGATTAGAAACTGCAGAATGCTGGTGATGTCAAGACGCATTCAGGGACTCCTGACTCGGCCCTGTGCTCTGTCTAGAATCCCTCACGGACACATAAGGCAGGAAATTGGCATTTCTTGGGTTCCTCAGCAGCAAAGATGAAAACCACAGAGTAGCAGACACATTGTTTCTCTCTTCCTGGCTGGGAGAGCCATTAAATCATTCATAATGTATGTGCTGCTGCCCTCTGCTGGCAGCCTCCAGCATCTACATTGTCTTTGCTAGCCTTGTGAAGGAGAAACTAATGGCTGAAGTGGAGGCTGTGAGAGATGGGCCTTGCTCGCCCGCCTTCCCTGGAAATAAACATTTCATCCTTTGCGGTCCCTCTTCTTTTGCATTTGATTTTACCTGTCTGCGGATGTGGAAAGAAGGCTGACTCCACCTAGATCTGCATGGTAGTCTCTTGCTGGAGCATACTGAAGGGGCATACATTTAACACTGTCTAGTGTCTCAACCCAGACACGTCCAAGTAAGTGTCAAAGTCAGGTCTGGCTGTCCACAGGCAGTGGGATGCAGGACATCCAGGTCACTGAGTATGTGTGTGTGTGACTTGGACACAGGGTACCACAGGAGTTCTGTGTTGCTTTTGCCAAGATATCCGCCACACGCATAGACATCCAGTGTGTCTGATTTGTCATCTGGGTGGATGGTTAGCTCTCTGTCTCACTTTGTTTCCTCTTCCTGAACAAATTGGGGCAGGGGGCGGGGACCCTATGCTAGGCTTGGGGTGGGGGAAACTCATTTCTGCCTGTTGGGGAACAAAAAAATTAAAAGAAAGCCAAATTGTTATCATGACAATGGCTAGCTCATTTCGCTCAGACATCAGGGTCCTTGGCCCGCACCCCCCCTTGCCCCCCTGCACAGTCCTCTAATTCAATGGGCCTGATGAATAACTCCTAGGCACAAAAGACCCTTTCAGGCTGTCCCCAGTCATTATAGAGAGGCCTTGCCTAACTGTCGCAGCCCACTCCTTGTTTGCAGGCCTGCCTCTAAATTTGGTTATTCACAACTTTGATCACTCAATATTATTGCCTAACTGTGATCATTGTCTAATTATCCTAATAATACCTATTAAATAATTCTCATTAAATCACTCTAATGGGAGGAGCAGAGGCCAGCGCAAATACAACTTAACCCAATAAAGCATTGGTCATTCACTGGGCAGCAAGCAAATCTCTTCAAGGGACTATATATACTGTTGAACCACAGAAGGATGTGACCATTGCCAACTGTATGTTAGCAAGTCTTCATTTTGATGGCCTGGTTAACAAAGCTCCCTCTTGGTTTCCTCTGAGGCTGGTCTCTGTGACCTGACTTTTATTTATTTATGTATTTATTTATCTCTAGACCCTTGTTGGTTTCCATCTGTCACCTTCACAAGGACATCCGGTGAGAAATTACCTATAAACCTAACAGGGTAATTAGTTTACTGGGGATAGAAGGGGAACGAACAGAATCCATCTTTTGGCTGGCCTGATACACTGAAAGCTGGCCTCCTTTCTGTAGGTTTGGCTCCAAATAGCTTCCCTTTGGAGACTGAAGGAGATGCTGAGAACAAGCTTTAAACATTTGCTGTTTATAATTTAAAGTTTCTGGCCATGAATGGGTATTTCCTTTAAAGTGTCTTATGTGGACAAGAATGTTCTGTAGAACATTGGTAGCGTTTGTTGACTGTCTTCATGTATGAAAGACTTGGACTGGCACTTGAGTTCTCAAAATGACCTGGCACTGTGAAGGTTAGCTCACTTTTCTGGTGAGGGATCTAAGAGGTTGAGTGAGTGATTTTCCAAGGACTATGTCCACCCTGAAGAGGTAGCATGAAATCCCAGACCTCATCACATGCCCTAGGCAAGCATTAGACCAGCTGAGTCACATCCCTACATTACTCATCTTCATGCAGGGAAACAAATTTAAATACACAGTTCATGTGTATGAGGGGGGAAAGGTGTTGTCTCTGTCTCCATCTCTCTCTCTCCTCTCTCTCTCCTCTCTCTCTCTCTCTCTCTCTCTGTGTGTGTGTGTGTGTAAGCCAGAAGTCAACAGTGGACCCCTTTCCTCAGGTGCTGAGTTTTGAGCCTGAAGATCGCCAGTTAAACTAGGCTGATGGGTCAGGGATTTGTCTCCATTTGCCTCAGTCTGAGAGTGTAAGTGTGAGCCACCACACCTGGTGAGTCCTGGGGATCAAACTCAGGTTCTCACACTTGCATCACAAGTGCTTTACCGGCTGAGGAACCTCTCTGGCCCAGTATAGGCTCTGTGACATCTGCAAGTCACTGTTCCCACTGTGCCCCATATATCAGCAATGTTTCAGTAACAGCATGGAAGACACAACCCCTTTGCTGGCTTCTTCTTTTCATTTCCAGGTGGCTCACTGCAATAAGAGGTTCTAGAGATGAGTATTAGAGCTTCCTTGATTTGGAATATTATTATACAAAACACCAATCAAGGGTAGATCACTCCACCAGAATTCTTAAGTAACTCGATCCAAGCAGGAAGGAACAGTCATTGTAGCAAAAGGAGTCTGCTCCGGTTGATCCACTGTAGGCTCTCTGCACAAGGAAATCTATTTGTGATCCAGTAAGAAAAGGAACACATTGTGTTCTGGCTTCTGTTCCACTGTAAGCCCTTGCATAGGGCTTTTTGGAGAAATTGGTTGCGTGTGTGTGTGTGTGTGTGTGTGTGTGTGATGTATGCTCCTACACTTGTGTGCTCATGCATATGGAAGCCAGAAGTTGATGTTGTCTCTTCCTAGGTCACTTTTCACTTCATTTTTTGAGTCAAGATCTCTCATTGAACCTGGAGCTTATTGTTTTAGCTACACCAGTTGGACAGCAAGGTCCTGGGCTCATCCTGCCTCAGCCTCAGCAGAATTGTGTCCAGATTTTTTACATGGATGCTGGGGACCCATGAGCCATTCCCCTAAAAACCAGGATTTGAACTCATGGGTTTTACTTCATAACAAATATTGCTTGAACTTCATCACAAATATTCCTCCTGGTTTTTTTCTCATCCTTTGAGTTTCAAAGATGATCCATGCAGAGAGAAAAAGTGGCAGAGGATGCCCAGGGGGAGTTTCAGACCAAGCCAGCAGTTTCATGTTTCAAGTGTGAAACATGGGACTGGAGAACTGATTCATCAGTTAAGAGCAGCTGCTGCTCTTCCAAAGGAGAAGGGTTCAATTCCTAACATCCACACGTCCCCTAGCAACCATCTGTAGTTCCGGCTCCAGGGAATCTGAGGCCCTCTTCTGGCCTCTGTGGGCACTGCATTCAACGGTGCACAGATATACATGCAGACGAAACACACATACACATAAAATAAAAATAAATAAATCTTTTCTTTTTTTGAAAGCATAAGGCAGTAGATTTCATGCCACCTGTTTGTGCTGACCTACCCCCTGTAGGTGATGCACCCGCCCCACGATGTAAGGTTAGTGCTACTCTCAGATTCTAGATCCTGACATACACCCTGAGAGGTGGACCTGCCAACGCTACCTGCTTCTCCTCTCAGCACCTTCTCCAGCTTCACGCCCCGGATCTCCGACGTCCTCTGCCGCTCCTCCACCTCCTCTAGCTGTCTCTGGATGGCCTGCGAAACCAAGAGCACATGACATGAAGGAGCTCTGTAGATGTGGAAGCATAAGATGGTGGCTGAGCCTGCTACTAGCTGTCACCTGAGCTGTGGTTGCCCTGATTCACTTGGCAGAGATGCTGAAGCTCCCAGCTCTGGGGCTTGCTGCTTTTGTCCTCAGTATGAGCCACAGAGCACAGCATCTGCGTATGTGCACGGAGGAGTCAAAACTGCCCGACACACTGGAGTTCTAGGTGAGAGGCTCTTGCCCTGGTTAGAGGCCCTCGTGAGTCCTGAATACTGACCATGGGCTTGGTCACCAGGGCCGTCCTCAGCACAGGCTAGGAGGCTCAGGGTCTATTTTGCAGGAAGGAGTCCCTGGTGTCCTGAAAAGGGAAACCTGGGCCCACTTGGGGATCAATGTTCCTTTTTAGATCATCTTGTATCCCACTTAGCTACAAATGGTATCTGCCCTTGCCTTGTACCAGTGGTTGAGGCCCCGGGTGCTGCCATGACAGAAGCACCTGTAGATCTGACATCATCCAGTTATGAAGGCGGAATACCAGGTGCTGAACTCATAAGGTTCACAGCTTGCACTCTATGGACCCCTAAGCACTTGCTAAGTTTGGGGTTATGCTTGGTTTTGGGGGGGAGCATGTTTGCTCTCCCTACAAGCTGTTACTCTCTTGGAGTCTCTTAGGAAGGAAAGTTGAGCAAGGTTATTATTTAATTATTTAGTACACTTTGTTCGACTCCACCAGCCTTCTGTGTTTTCAAGCACCAGGCTACCCAGGGCCCTGTCCCAGGGCAGGACAGACCTTACATATAGCTGAGCAGGAACAGTAAGAAACTGCCCATCTGGGCACGTGGTGCAGCTCAGTGCTTCCTTTTCTTCCTAACTCCCGTCCTTCTATGTCTCCCCTGGAATCCTAGGTATCCCCAGCATCAAGTGACCCCATTCAGGAGCCTGAGCAGCCACCTGGCTCTTCCTGCCCCAACTACAAGTCTTTAAGTCTGAAAAAATAGATGGGAATTCTGTTGATAACAGAACTCTTCTCTGTTGCTCTTGAAAGAGGATTGTATCTTGATAAAGCCACCTTTTTTTTTTTTTTTTTCCTGGTAAGGAATAGAGTCACTAAGGAAAGGAGACAGACTTTATGATGGATCACTGTGTAGTTATAGCTGTGAGGTTTTTCTGGAAAAAAAAATGAATTGCTCCTAAATTCATAGGTTGAGAGTCTAACTCCCAGGGTGATTATTTTATAGACAAGGTGTTTTAGGAGGGCATTGAGGTTATAAGGGTAGAGACCTGATCTAACAGGTCTCCTATGTGTATGAGTGGAGGAAGCTCTCCTGGGTCCCCTCTCCTCACACTTCCAAAAGACCATGCGAGGATGTAGTAGGTAGGTGCTGCCTCCCAGCCAGGACAGAAGCCTTGGCAGAACTGCAGTCTGACCCACCTTGGTTTTCAACACCGAGAAAAGAAATATCCATTGTTTGGGCTGCCCTGGCTATAGCCTGTGGCCGTGGAAGCTGGAGCAGGCAAACACAGTGCCCATTCTCCAGGAGCCCACTTATTACAGCCTGGGTTCCCAGCTGAGGGTACAATTCAGGAACACTGAAGCTTTTAGAAAGTGGGACCTGACAGAAGGAAGCTGTGCCACTGGGGGTGTGCCCTTGAAGGGGATATGAGGAACACCCCACTCTCTCCCACTCTCTGCAAACTCCACTCCCTACTCTCTGCCATGGTATGGTCTCCCCACAGGCCCAAAGCAGAATGGGGCTAGCTGACTGTGGACTAATACGACTGACCATATAAATCCAAACAAACCTCTCTCATTTTAAAGTCAACTGTCTTGGGCATTTTGTTACAGTAACAGAAAGCTGACTAGTGTACAGGACTACAGGGTCAGATAAAGGGCACAGTGGTGGAAGTAGTAGAATGTTCCATAGATTAACAGGCATGATTGTTCTAAATCCTTATATGCGAACGTGTAACTGTTCCTCAAACTCAACTCGGAGTCCCTAGCAGGAGAGACAACATTGAGGGCATCTGCTTCGTTTTATTCATCTATGACAGAGTCAGACAGATCAGTGTGGGCAGAAATGCTTGGAGGAAAATCATCAAGTTAGGAAGTTCTAGGTACTTAGGCTGTGAACTAATCCTGAAATAGAGTCAGACCCCAGCAGCTGTCAGCTCAGCAGAGACTCAGTCAGGGAGCTGGACGATGACTTCTGTTCTCACTGAGGACAGACTGAGGTCACTGCTTTGGGGAATAAGAGCTCATGAAGATGGCCAAGGCCATGCACTAGCCTCACTTTGTAGGATACAAACCTGTGAATGAAAGGTGACTCAGATGGGCTCCTCATGCCAGAGCTCTCCTGGCGATGGGGCCAGGACTTTCAACATGGTCACACTCCTGGTTCTCAGAGAAGGGAGGAGGCCTAGCCATTGCCCATCTCCCCAAGTGCAGGATGACTCCAGAAAGGCTTTCCCACTCATACCCTGGGGCTCCCACCCATATCCTGAAGCTCCCACCCATAGACTAGGGCTCCCACCCTTCCATGTTCGCTTCCTGACCTGAGCCTTATGGAGTCTTTTCAATTCTTGCTTAACTGACTGCGTCTCCAGCTTTCTTCTTCTTCTGGGTATCCTCTCCTATACAAACCAACAGAGAAGAAAAAAATGACTAAGAAAAAGGGATTACCATTTATCAACCTTCATCAGAGCTTTCTGCCCTTGTCACACATGGCTCCTAGCTACTGCTGAGCTTCTAGCATCCAATGGCACTCTCTGTAGTGATGACAATGACCTGTGTCTGTACCATGTGAAACATGAATGGCCCTATCCACATGTGGTATTGGGGTTAAGCTGTGAATAAAAAATGAAGTTAAAATTCCATTTAATTAAAAAAAAGATTTATTTATTATTATATGTAAGTACACTATAGCTGTCTTCAGACACACCAATAGAGGGTGTCATATCTCATTACAGATGGTTGTGAGCCATCATGTGGTTGCTGGGATTTGAACTCAGAACCTTTGGAAGAGCAGTCAGTGTTCTTAACCACTGAGCCAGCCATCTCTCCAGCCCCATCCATTTAGCCTTTGCATCACAGTTGCCAGCAACAGCTGCAGCAGCAGTATTATCCTTATTGAGACACAGTTTCACAGTATAGTCCTGACTGGCTTGGAACTTACTATGTAGGACCAGGGTAGTTTTGAACTCAGAGCTCTACCTGCCTTTGTCTCCCAAGTGTTCCATCTAAGGGATGAAACTTGTTCTTCTAGAATTTCTAGAATCCTTTAGATGTTTGGGAGGAAACCTTGGCTTTTAGGGTCTACAACACGGATCTCTCATCTTTGTTTCTGGAGATAGCATGGGGGACCCTCTATTAATCAGCGAGTCTCTTTAGAGGAAGTCTGGACCAGGGTGAGAGGTGCTGGGTCTCATGGATGCGTTCTGCCCTGAGCTGATCTCACTCAGCCCACATGGAGATGCGGGTTGTTTATTTTACAAGCATCTCAGCAGCAGCCATCACGTGACCCCACACTGTAAATTCTAGCATTTGCAGAGTGCTGTGTGCCAGACCACGAACTAATTACTTCATGGTGTCTCCTTTATTCCTCAGATGGTACATCCTTACAAAGATGGACATCAAAATTCAGAAAGACAACCTGCCTGAATTGAAACAATTAGTAACGGGCAGAGCTCCGAACTGAGCCTAGGTGAGTATTTCCCCGTAGGCAATCCTGCCTTTCCACGACTGGCAATCAAGTCCTATAGTCCCAGAGAAGTGTCATTGTCCTCGAGATGGAGACAATTGAATGCAAATTCTGATGTTTTGATTAGTTTTTGGTCAACTTGCTGGGACATCTGGGAAGAGGAAACCTCAATTGAGAAAACGCTTCCAACAGATGCTCTGTAGGAGAGTCCGGAAGACATCTTCTTGATTGATGATTGACATAGGATAGGGTCCAGCTCACTGTGGGCCGTGCCACTCCTCGGCAGCTGGTACTGGGTTGTGTAAAATAACGGGCCGACCAAGCCATGGAGAGCAAGCCAGTGAGCAGTGTTCCTCCATGGCCTCTGCTTCAGTTCAGGATGATGCTTTTAGCTCTTGTCCCAACTGCCTTTCATGATAGACTGTAAGCTAGAAGCTGAAACAAACCCTTTCCTCCCCAAGCTGGTTTTGGTCCTGGTGTTTGTCACAGCAAACTAGGACATCTGGAGAAGGGTAGACCACATCAGTGCTGTGCAGACTTCCAGAAGCAGACCCCTCCTCACAGGGTTCAGCTCAGTGGTAGAGCATGTGTGAGGTCCTGGATTTGATCCTCAATGCACGTGTGTGTGTGTGTGTGTGTGTGTGTGTGTGTGTGTGTGTGTAGAACATTATCTTCAATTTAAAGCATATTATAGCAAATACTCAGGTACCCTTATACATGGGTTCTTTTATTCACTCCACAGTGATGTTGTAGGGAGTCAAGGAAAGAAGATAAGGGCTGGGCAGGAAGGGGGAAGAACCAAGGATCTGCTGTCATAACTCCTATCTTCAGCATCCTGCCTCCAGCTTCCTGTGCATCTGAACAAGCTGTTATGACCCTTGCCTGGGGACACATCTGAATGCAACCAACCAACCAGAGAACCCAGAGGCCAAACACCTTCCTTCCCACTCGAAGAGCTTTCTGGAAGAGCGGGGCCCATCAGGAGGTGGCATGGTCATGCTTTACCACTGGGCACTCTGAAGTGACAACTAGCCATGTGCTAGGCCAGCGAGATGACAAGGAGCTGCTCGTGAGGTTCTTTGGGGACATTACGGCTTTGCTGCTTCCACAGGCCAGTGGCAGCTTATTCTTTCTCCATGAGAGTAAAGAAAATGGAGGCTGGGATCTGTCTTGTTTGAATATAGAATTAACCCAGGGTCATTTGAGGGGATGAGGGGAAGGAAGGGACCCCCAGAAGTCAAGGTAACGTAATTCACATACAAATCATTTCTCGTGAGGATTCAATTAACTGAAGAAGCCCACAGAAAAAGAAATTCCTGCCCACTTGTGTGTGTGTGCGCGCGCGCGCGCGTGCGTGTGTGTGTGTGTGTGTGTGTGCGTGTGCATGCATGTGTGTATGTGTGTGCGCGTACATGTGTGTGCGCGTGCATGTGTGCGCATGTGTGTGTGCGTGCATGTGTGTGCATGTGTGTGTGCGTGCATGTGTGTGTGTGCATGCATGTGTGTGCATGTGTGTGCGTGCATGTGTGTGTGCACGCGCGTGCACGTGTGTGTGCGTGTGCATGCATGTGTGTGTGTGCGCGCGCGTGCGTGTGTGTGTGTGCGTGTGCATGCATGTGTGTATGTGTGTGCGTGTGCATGTGTGTGCGCGTGCATGTGTGCGCATGTGTGTGTGCGTGCATGTGTGTGCATGTGTGTGTGCGTGCATGTGTGTGCATGCATGTGTGTGCATGTGTGTGTGCACGCGCACGCACGTGTGTGTGTGCGTGTGCATGCATGTGTGTACGTGTGTGTGCGTGCATGTGTGCGTGCGTGTGTGTGTGTGTGCGTGCGTTGCGTGCATGTGTGTGCATGTGTGTGTGTGCACACTCACTTGCTCACATGCACCTTAGAGAGCTGGAGAACCCCACTCTGCCCCTTGACTTAAACTGAAGCCAAAGCTTCCCTGGCTAGATATGGAAAAGTCGAGTAAGGATGAATAAATTTGGTTCTTCTCTTCCTTCACTAGATCCTCTCTGCTCCAAAACCATAAACAGCATCAGGACTGTGAGCTGCTCCTCAGTGCACCCCAGAAGCGTGTGAGGACCAGCCCTTCAACACTCCATTCCTTCTAGTCTGAGGGGACGAGCTCCAGTCCCAAGTTAAAAAAACAACAGTGGGCTTCCGTGGCAAACATGTCTCTGTGTATTAGACATATAGACATATCTACAGACGCACGGCATTGTGTTTTCTCTACATTGGTATGAGAGATTGGAAAGGGCTCTCCAGACATATTAACATCCACTAAGCAGAGGTGGTGGCTGCCTTCCCAGTGGTGCGCAGGCTGTTTTATCCACAGTAGGTGCGTTGGTGCGTCCCCGTCTCTGTGCAACTGCGTGCTTCGTTTCATAGCTCTGAATAGAATAAACATAACGTTTCCCATGCAATCTGCCTCTAGTGCTTCTTAAATGAAGTTGTGCTTCCCTTAGGGAAATACACATCTGCTTGTTGAAATTTTTCAATGGTTTGCTTATTGGACCACATATTAAACCCACTTTAAGCACTGCATTTGCCAAATGGTTTTAAGTCAATATGTCTTCTTTTTTCCCTTCCCTGATGTGTGCTGAGGTTTTTGTCTTTAAGAAGACAAATCTTGGGGGGGGGGGTGGTTTCCAGACATAAAGGAGGGTACTAGTCAGATGCAGCGTGGCCTGATCCTCCTGAGGGCTTCTGCAGCTGGAGCCCACATTGGCTCTGAAACCTGGATGGGTACAGAGCCCCAGCCAATGAAGGCACTGTGTGGTGTTGCAAGCGCTGTTACCTTTATCCTTAAGGAAAGCTGGGAGTCGGTTTCTTCCTCTGCAGAGGACGAGGTGGGAGACAAGGTGGCTTCTGTCACTGGAGCTACAGGGTCTGAAACAAGAACCAGAGAACTAACCAAACTGCTGCCTTCTTCCCCTACCTCCAGCCTCACAGCTGCCTCCTCCTCCCTCGCCCCATTTGCTTCCTGCTGCCCACCCCTCTCTGCACCTGCCAGGAGCTTGGGAAAGCAGTACCTCAGGGCCACTGAAAAGTTGGCCCTCCGCGTTAATTACATTTCTGGATTCCTGCCAAGAGCTCTGCAGCGGCTCTTCTCACATTCAAAACAAAGCAAAGCAAAGCAAAACAAAACAAAACAAAACAAGGTATTATGCAGAAATCAAGGAAGTCCTCAAACACCCTTTACTGGGGCAGGATCCTTGCTTACATTGCTTTTGAATCCAAAATCTATTATGAAAATGCATATCTGAAGTTAGCTGAGTTACCTAACTGATCAGGGTAAGGTTTGTTCTGCCGAGTAATTGAATGCAAAAAAAAAAAAAAAAAAAAAAAAAAGTCAGAGCCAGCTCTTAAACAAATCGCCCTTCTGCGGCCCACAGCATCTGGCACCCATTTTTACTACACGACATCTGCTCAGTGTAAAAGAGCTGGCGTCAGAATGTCTGGTCATAGAAAAAAAAATCCCAAATGTAATCAGAAGCAAAAGGACCCTAAGCCTAAGGATTTTATCACATAGCCTCATGCAACATAAATATTTCATTAATTATGGCTAAACAAATGCCACTTTTATTTTCCCAACTTGCAGATATTATCACATCATGGAAGGGATGATTCAAATGCCAGGAAAAAGCAGTTTAAGATAGGGACAGCCCAACAAACCAGGGCCCGTGGGGCAGCTAAAACTGAGGAGCCATGCCAAGCTCCAAACATGAACTGGATGGCCCAGCACCGAAGCACGCCCACGTTGACCAAACACCTTTTTGTGAGCTGGCTGGGAACCAGGTGTGGTGGGGGCTTCCAGGTGCCACAGGAGACTTTCGGTTTTCCCAGCAAGAACATCTGCCCCTGCACATACACCTGATGGAGTTTAGGTTAATACCAGGATTAACCCACGCTGCTCGCTGCACAGCAGACCCAGCTAGAACTTAGTCATGGGAAGGGATGCTCCAGTGGCAGCTTGTGTCTGCATAGAACTGTGGAGTGGGTGGGGAGAAAGGAGGGAAGTAATTCCAAGTCAGCGAACATCCTCTCCAGCCTCCCTGTAATTTTCAACTATTCACCCCAGTGGGAGCAGCCAAGTGTTACAAAATAAGGGTAATTTTAACCTCCAGCAACACATTTACATACGCTGTTATTCAGAGCAAAATAATACAAAACATGCATATAACAACCCAGCCTCTCAGGGGAGGGAGTTTGCTGTTTTCCACTTTAATTTGCCAGATGGGAAAGCTCAGGTAAAGATAGAATCAGAGAGCGGCATCACAGCAGGAGGAGGCTGTGTTCTCTTTGGGCAGAGATGTATCTTTGCTTCCAGCCACTAAATTATCGGGGTGGGGGTGGGGGCAGAGCCACTGAGTGCTCCCTGAGTGTAGAAGCTTGAGGAACTGACTTTATACCCTGCTGTCATGATTCCTACGTGCAGGATTACTGTGGAAGAGCAAAGACAATTAATCCAAGCTCCGAACGGTACCTGGTGCGTATGATGGGTAGCTATTGGGAATGGTTTTGTTCACTACTTTTCTCATTGTTGTGACCAAAAATCTGATAGGGAGCCATTTAAGGGCGGGAGATCAGCTGACATAGCATTTGTATAGCATGCAGGAGGCTCTGCATTAGATCCCCAGCACTGCCCTTGAGAGATGGGGTGGGGGGAAGTGCAGGAAAACCACAAGTTCAAGGTCATTTTTGGCTACATGGGGGTGGGGTGGGGTGGCTTGGTGTGGAGGTGGTGGTGTTCGAAGTCAGTTCGGATGAGACTCAAAAAAAGAAAGAAAGAACAAGAAAGAAAGAAAGAGGAAAGGAAAGGAAAGGAAAGAAAAAAGAAAAGAAAAGAAAAGAAAAGAAAAGAAAAGAAAAGAAAAGAAAAGAAAAGAAAAGAAAAGAAAAAGCAATTTGAGGGAAGAAGGGCTGTTTTGGCTTACAGTTTGAGGATACCGTCCATCGTGGCGAGAAAGGCGTGTTGTGGGAGGCTGCTCTCTCGCACCTCTGAGTGTGTTGGGAGCAGAGAGAGATGAACGCTGTCACACACTCCTCGTGAGTCCCTTTCAGTTCTCTAGCTCAGCCCACCGATGGTCCGAATTCAGGTTAGGTCTTTATTCCTCAGCTGACCCTTCTCTAGAAACATCCTTGTGGGTGGCCCAAAGGTGTGCCCCCTTGGTGGTTCTACTCCCAGTCAAGTTGACTCTGAACACCTAGCATCATAATTGTCTTCACTGACTTCATTGCTATCATCGACTCAACAATACTTTCATGTTACTAAAACTGCCTAATTGACCTTTATTTATGGGAGACATGTAAGTGCCGAGTTGCAACTTTTCTAATTTCAAAAAGTAAAGAGCAGATGCTAACCATAACGCATCTCTTCCTCCTCCTAGTTTCATGCCATCCAGTCTCTCCTGTCACTAGAGTGATGACTATGATGGACTTCACTTTTCATTTGTAATTTTAAGTTAGAGTGACTGACTTTGGAATTGACCTCCCACCAGAAAACAGGAGAATTCAGGACAAAAATATGTGAAGCATCTTTTTCCAGATATTAACCAACAGGCAGCAGAGAAGAATGTCAAAGATAAGAGTAGAAACCCACACAGGAAGTCCAATGGCCGCCGATGCTTTTTGCCCTGAGGTCCTTTCCTAACCACAGACAGAAAGGAAGAATCCAAACAGTACGCAGTAGGCTCACTGAGTTGAAAGGTAGTTCTGAGTTTTGTCAGGCAGAGGCAGCAGCACTGTGTAAGATGGAGCCCTGGAGAGGAGGGAATGCTGGGAAATAACTTTAGAAATCAGTGTAAAAGTGCTTCTGTGGCATAACAGGAATCCAAAGATGCAGAAAAAGAAGCCCCCTGGTCAGGGTTGGGGATGGAATTGCAGAGCCGTGGCCCACCCACCCAACAGACTCTAGAGCAGTGGTTCTCAACCTTCCGAATGCTGTGACCCTTCAATACCGTTCTCATGTTCTGGTGACCTCAACTGTAAAGTTATTTCATTGCTACTTCCTAACTGTAATTTTGCTACTGTTATGAATTGCAATGTAAATATTTTTTGGAGATAGAGGGCTGACAAGGGGGTCATGACCCATAGGTTGAGAACCACTGCTCTAAACGCTTTCACAGGGGGGCAATGTTCAGATTGTCCTTTGAGGAGCACACACACCTGGGTGCTAATAGAGACCATAGGGAACTTTGACTTTATTACCAGGGATAGACTAGTGGTAGAGTAACATGTATCATAGACACACCTAAGAAGCAAAAAGATAAACCTTGGAAGGAACAGAGTGATTTTAACATTATTCTCCTGCTTTTTAATCATTCCTTATTCCTCATTTAACATTAAAAAAGTAAAACCTCCTAAGCGCTTTTCAGTATAATGTTCATAAAGGCTATCAGTTGGTAAACGATGACTAGGTACACACACACACACACACACACACACACACACACACACACACACACACACACGGGGGGCAGGGACATAGGTTAGTCTGATAAGCAAGAAAAAAATTCATCAATAAAAACAGACCCAGAAATAATTAATATAGTGAAATTAACAGTCAAGTATTTAAAATTATCATAAACATGTTGAATAAGTTTAGAAAGTATTTGCCAGGCACTGGCATAGCCTCACAAGAGACAGCTATATCAGGGTCCTTTCAGCAAAATCTTGCTGGCAGATGCTCATTGTCATTGATTGGATGGAACACAGGGTCCCCAATGGAGGAGCTAGAGAAAGTACCCAAGGAGCTGAAGGGGTCTGCAACCCTATAAGTGGAACAACAATATGAACTAACCAGTATCCCCAGAGCTCATGTATGAGCAGAGCTGCATATGTAGCAGAAGATGGCCTAGTCGGCCATCTTGCAAACTTTATATGCCCCAGTACAAGGGAATGCCAGGGCCGAGAAGTAGGAGTGGGTGGGTAGGGGATCAGGGCTGGGGGAGGGTATAGGGGACTTTCGGAATAGCATTTGAAATGTAAATGAAGAAAATAAAAAATTGAAAAAAAAAGTTTAGAAAGTATTCTACCAAACAACACTGAGAATTAATAATTTAGTAAAGTAGTGGTATATAAAATTAACATTACTACGGTTAACTTTTTTCTTTTCCTTCCTTCAATTTTTTCTCTCCCCTCGTCTTCCCTCCCTCCCTCCCTCCTTCCCTCCTCAGACTGCTCCCTTCCTTCCTTTGGCTTGGTGCTGAGAATTGAGCCCAGGGAATTTTACAGGTTCAGCTTGAGTTCTATTGCAAGGTCGCATCCTCAGCTCCAGTCAGGAGCATTCTGTCAAGTCACATGGAACTATATGAAAGAAATTACAGAAACTCACTCGTAGAAGTGGAGAATCTAATCAAATGCAGGTCACCAGAACTAGCAGGTGATGATGGCAGCTGGGGAGATGTTCAAAGGATAGGAAATTTCAGTTCAATAGAATCAGTATTAAGAGATCTATTATATAGTATGGTGACGGTTAGTGTTTGAATGGAAAATGTACCCTATAGGCCCATGTGTTTGCACAGTTGATCCAAAGGTGCTTTGGAGTCTCTAGGAGATGGAGCCTATTGGGATGGAAAGGGCCACTGTGGGCACAGTTTCTGGCTCAGTGACTGTTTCTTGCCTGTTGACATGATGCAAACGGCAGCCTCTAGCCCCATGACCTGGCTAGGTGCTGCTCTGACAACTGTGTATTCCCTGCCAGGGGAGCTCAGTGAACAGAGCAAGCATGAGAATCTGAGCTTGTATCCCCAGAACTCACATACACCCAGGTCTATACATCTGTAATCTCTGTGCTTGCACTGTGAGATGGGAGGCAGAAACAAGAGAAGCCCTGGAGGTTTGAAGGCCAGCTAGCCTGGAGTACACAGCGTGAAGAGCAGAGATCCTAGGGCTGGGGAGAAGACTCAGCAGTTAAGGGCACTGGTTGCTCTTCCAGAGGACTTGGGTTCAGTTTTTAGCACCCATGTGGCAGCTCACAGCTCCAGTTCTATAGCATCTGACATCTGGGTACTGCATATACTTGGTCCATATACATACAGGCAAGCAAAACACCTACACACATAAAATAAAATTAAAATCCCCAAAGGTGACCCTGCTTTAAACAAGGTAGAAGATGAGGACCAACCCCCAATGTTGTTCTTTGATCTCCACTTGTGTGCCATGGCACTCACAGGCTCACATTCACATAGATAATCATACATATCACACACACACACACACACACACACACACACACACACACACAGACACACACATGGGGGGGAGGGAGGGAAAGAGAGAATAAGACAATAAATAGGAAAATAATATATTTTTGGTTCAAAAAGTTGTAGAACTAAAATAATATAATAATCGAAACAACTCTAGGTAGGATTAACTAGTGTTAAGTCCCCTCTTAGTGACTGATAAAATAATCAAACTAGTGATAGAGTTCCTACTCTGAGCATTTTTTAAAAAAATACATTTTTAAGATTTGTTTTTACTTTTATGTATTTTATGTATGAGTGCTCTGTTGCATGAATACCCAAATGCCAGAAGAGGGCATCAGATCTCTTTATAGATGGTCATGAACCATCATGTAGGTGGTGGAAATTGGACTCAGAACCTCTGGAAGAGCAGCCAGTGCTCTTAACCACTGAGCCATCTCTCTATCCTGAGCACCACTGAACAACTGAAACACAACACACTTCAACTTATGGACACTTCCCTCAACAACAAAATCCCATAGAACAAAACCAACCTCCCCACGCCATTGTGTATAGATACTACATTTTCTTTGTTTACTCATCCGGGGTGTGTGTGTGTGTGTGTGTGTGTGTGTGTGTGTGTGTATGTGTGTGTGTGTGTCCCATTGGTTTGGTTTGGCTTTTGAGACAGGGTCTCAGTGTAGCCCACGCTGGCCTCAGTTTCTCAGTTCTCCAGCCCAGGGGCAGACTGCAGGCGTAAGGCACCACGTGTGGGTATCTCCATCTGTTGATGGGCACCTAGGTTGACTCTAACCTGGCTGTTCTGAATAACACTGCAGTGTGTGTGGGAGTGTAGGGCTAGTGTGTGATAACTTTGTTCTGGGTGTGTAAGTAGGTGTGGTACACCTGGATCTTACGGTAGCTCCCATTCCAGTGTTGAAGGGACCTTCGTATTGAATTCCCCAGTAGCTGAGCTAATTTATAACCCTAGTACAGAAGATCGCTCACGCTTGTCCCGACTCCATGCTCATTGGCCAGCATTTGCAGTTTCCTTGGTGGCTCTGATGACAGTCCTACTGACCAGGTGAGAGGGAATCGTAGTTTTGATTGCATTTCCCTGATGGTTAAATACAGGGAACATTTTATGCATTTATTGGACATTTATTCTTCTGTCCAGTTTACTTGTACATTTATTGGTTTTATCATTTGTTGTTTAGGTGTTCAATGTTTTGAGTTCTTGATTCTGTTTATGAATCTCTGATCAGGTGAATAGTTGGCACAGGTTTCTTTGCCTTTTTACTATTAACAGTAATTTTTAGGTATGAGAAGCTTTCTAATTAGATGGATAAATTCATGTTTATGAAAATAGATTGCATTCCCAGCTACTTTTTGCTTTATTTTTTTAAAAAGATTTATTTATTTATTCTATGTAAGTACACTGTAGCTGTCTTCAGGCTTTTTTTTCCTTCTCTCTCCAGCCCTGCTTACTCCAGCTCAAAGATTTATTTATTATTATATGTAAGTACACTATAGCTTCTTTAGACACCCCAAAAGAGGGCATCAGATCTCATTACGGGTGGTTGTGAGCCACCATGTGGTTGCTGGAATTTAAACTCAGGACCTTGGTTCTGAGCAATCAGTGCTCTTAACCATTGAGACATCTCTCCAGCCCCACTTTTTTCTTTATTTCTATTTATTACTTTTTTTTTTTTTTTTAAGATTAAGTCTCATTACATAGCCTGTGCCTGCCTCAAACTCATATTCTTTTTGCTTTGGACTTTTGAGTGTTAGGACTATAGGCATCACTGCCACACCCAGCCATATGCCCTTTAATGTTAAAGCAGATAAATGTATTTTCTATTAAAAATCTATTACAGGGAGCTGGAGAGATGGCCCAGTTAAGAACATCTGTTGCTCTTGCAGAGGATCCAGGTTTGACTCCCAGCACCCACACAACTGCTCATAACCATTTGTAGCTCCAGTTCCGAGGGAACCAGATAACCTCTTCTGGCCCCTGTTGGCATCGGGCATACACATGGCATACAGATATACATGTAGGCAATACATGTACATGCATAAAATAAAAATGAATAAATCTAAAATTAAATATATATTCATAATAAATGACATTTTATGGTGTGCTCTTAAAACAATCCTTATATCCAAGTTAACTATGCTTATTCCAAACTTGGCTACAAATAAGTTCTCTTGTTAGTTAGGCAGATGTTTGATTAGGATGCAAAGAAAATACATAATCAATTTCTTGGAAACTGATTTTTTCCCCTAAGAGTTAAAAACATTTAAGAGATAAAAAATTAAAGAAAAACAATTTTTTTGAAAACTGAAAATAATCGGATCACAATTTGTTTAAAGCAATAATGTGAAAATTCAACAACAAAAGAAATCACTGTCTGGGAGACAGCTCGGCGGGTAGGAATGTTGCTTGCTATGCAAGTGTGAGCACCTGGCTTAAAATCCCCACATCAAAGGCTGCGCAGGGCTGCACCCGGTCCTCCTGTAATCCTGGCGCTGTAGAGGAGCGGACAGGAGGGTCATGGGGCTTACTGGCTTCCAGCCTAGATCCAGGTTCAGTGAAAGACCCTGTCTCCAGGGAGTAAGAAGTCAGGGAGTAATAGACCAAGACCCAGCAATCTCTTCTAGCCTAGATTGCACATGGATGCACACATTCACATACATGCACATGCACCACACATTCACACACCCATAGTGACAAAAAAGGAAACGCCATATATGTGTGGTTCTTAAAGAAATACACTAAATATTGGCAAGGTGCAAAAACAACACATTCTGCTTCTTGTGAGATATTTCCGTACTGTTTGATTACTCAGACTCTTTGATATATTAATTAAATAATCAACAACAACCAGCTTTAAATATAAAACGTCTCTATTTTCATTGGTAATCAAACATACAGAAAAGTGGTTAGTAATTCAAAGAAAACCAAAAGGTACATGTGTAAAAGTGTCCAGCCAGCACCATTCATATGGTATAAATATATCCACTTACAAATATTTGCATATGTACAAATATTATATTGCATATATACTTATAAGTTAAACAGTCAAATAATAGTTCATTAAATGACAACATTGTCATAAAATAGGACATTCTTTCAAATCACATTTATATAGACTCTGGTCATTTATATAGAATATAATTTATATAGAATATAAAGTTGATTTTTTAAAATATACAATTATATGTACATCTCAATAAAAATGTTCATATAGTCATACAGAAGGAAACTGGTAGGATTATTAGTTTAACTCTTTCTATAATTTCATTTTTTCTCCAGATTTCTCTTACAAAAATCTAAAGTTTCCTTAAACTTTCTTTCAATTGCATTCATTTGCACATGTGTGTGTGTGTGTGTGTGTGTGTGTGTGTGTGTGTGTGTGTATTGGGGGAGGGAGGCACACATGTGGCGGTCACAGGACAACTTGGGTGGAGTAGGTTTTCTCTCTCCACCCTGTGGGTCCTGAAGATAGACCTCAGGTTGTCAGGCCTGGCAGCAATAGCCTTGAGACCAGCTGAGCCATCTCACCAGTACCAAGATTCCACACAGAATGACTTGGAGAAGGAAACCAAAAGTGCACAGTGACTGTTAAGCCAGTGAGGCTACTAACTGCTGAGCACGAACTCTAGACTAGACCACTAGGAAAGTCACTTACGTGCATCTTGCCCTGTGGAAGAAGGATGTGCCACCTGTCCCATGGAGGTGCTGCCAACAGGCTGTACCAACTTCTCCAAGGACGGGACTCTGTTCCCTGGTGGCCCCTTCTCCTTGGGGCTATTAAAGAAGTCCCCAATGTCCTTTCTTTGTTTGCATTCCTGGAGAAAACTCTCAAAGGATTTATCTTTGAGGCCAAGGGAAGAAATATGTGAGGCTCCTTTCTTTGGACCATGAGTGGCATCCTGCAAACTCACTTTCTCCAGGAGTGTGGGGACATCTTCAACCTTGCTTCGAGGTGTGGTTGAAAAGAACATCTTGGATGGACGACTGGGCAAACTCTGGCTGCGGAGGATGGGGTTGGGAAGGCTAAGGTCTGAAGTTTGGGCAGCCTTAGATGTTGGAGAAGCCAGAGAGAAGAATGCTGAAGCCTTCTTGGCCATGTGTCTCCCTGGAGACTGCTGGTCCCCATCTTTACTGGAACCCAGTTTCCGGAGGCTGAACGAATGAGTAAAAGCATGTAGCTGGCCCCTAGGCAAAGTTCTGGACTCTGGCTTAGGGCTGGTCTTCTTTCCAGCTTCAGAGTTGGGGAGCAGAGACCTAACGATGGCATTTGCTATGAGTCTCAGGGGGGACTTGGGTGGAGGCACCTCTCGCTCCTGAGGTGCCTTGACAGGTGGGGTACGCATCCCCCCCAGGGCCTTTTTCTGGGATAGCAGCTTCTCTTTCACCACCTGAGAGAGGGTAGAAGGGCAGATTGGCTTCAGGCTTCTGCCTCTGCCGTTCTCAGCACTTTCCTGAGAGAGCTGCTGCCCAGTCTTGTGCTCCTGGGTGTAGTCAGTCCAGTCTAGCAACTCGGTCTTCTGCTCCTCAGTGAGGACTAATTTCTTCAAACCCAACTTCCTCTCTTTGGACAGCTCCGGTCCACCTGGCTGTCCCATCCTAGATTCCTCACTCACGTCTCCAGGGTTCCCTGCAGCACCAAGAGCTAGATTTTGATTGGGCAAATACTGGTCCTTCCCTGCAATGGGGTGGTGTATGCTTCTGGAGTTTCCAAGAGCCTGTGCTTCCTGGCAGCCCTCTGAAGCCAAGATCTCCTCGGGGCTTCTGAGGCCTTCTCTACCGGGGCCCACCAGGCAGTCTTCTGTGTTCTCTAGCATGGGGCTATGAGGCAGATAGAGGGGAATTCCCTTAGCGATCCCTTGAGCCCTGGCACGTCTGAGGTAGATTGGAGTGGGGCTAACATCACCTCTGGAGATCTGCGGGGAGTGGAAGTTGTAAGCTGGCACCTATGGGAGTGGGCAGAAATACTGGTTACTTAAAGCTCCCTGCCTTTGTTTCTATGGGGAAGGGACAGGTCAATGCACATACCACCTACCTTCCTTCTCCCACTCTGAGATACTTAAAGTCAGAAGGAAGCTATAGAAAGGTCACTCTTTGGCCCAAGTGGCTAGACCTTGCTGGCATCTATCCACAGTCCCTTAATCAAATCATTCAAGGCTCCAAAAGAGTGGTTCTCAACCTGTAGGTTACAACCCCTTGGGAGAATCAACTGACCCTTCCAGAGGGGTCACTTAAGAGCAATGAAAACCACAGATGTTTACGTTACAATTCATAATAGTAGCAAAATTCGTTATGAAGTAGCAATGAAATAATTTTATTGTTGAGGGTGACCACAGCATGAAGGACTGTATTGAAGGGACACCAATTAGGAAGGTTGAGAAACCCTGACATAGTGAGGCGTGTGGCAAGTTGGCTTTCCCATCTCCTGTGCAGAGACCTGGAGTGTAGTTACCTGGGGAGAGGAGGAATCATCTGTAGTGTGCCCAGGTTCACTGGCTGAAGAAAATGAAGATGGCAGGGAAGATGAAGAAGACAAAGACGGAGGAGGAGGCGGCTCCTTTGGAGGCAACAGTGCTTTTTGGTTCATGGGTGTTGAATCTATGAAGGAAATGACATATTTCATTGCTACCTTGTTTTTAGCATAAAAGAAAAGATTGTGGATGGACCCTCAGTTTTAGGAAGGGAGATGCTGGGGGTGGACACAGAGGTTCCTAGTGGCCATAACTTGGGACTTGTCAGCAGGGCACTGGAGAAGTCATGCAAGCTAGTGGTTCAGCCTTCTGTAGGTAAGCTCGTTCCCAGGAGATGAGCATGCAACCCGCAGAGTGCTTCTTGGAGACTGACATTTACCGCTAACGCTTCCCCGAAGTCATGGTGGGCAGGAACTGGGATTGCACAGAATCTCTCTGTCAATAAACCATGTTAAGCTTCTTGCCACAAGATGTCAGACCATTAGGTGTGGGCATGGACAGGATAGATGGCATGGTCCTAATGAAATGGGCTCTTCCTCTCAGATGAAGAAAGCCCCTAAAGGGCTCTTAGACAAGGTGGTTAGCTTGAGATTTTATGGGAGCCCAAGAGGAGGGAGGTTACACCCACATCAACAGTTCAAATCACAGAGAATTAATGGGTCCTTGATAAACTTCTGTAGCTCAGGGAACAGGCAGGAAGTAATGTATCGCTTCAGAGATATTTGAGAAAGGATAGCGGCTGGCCTCTGGGGAGGCATAGTTCTGAACTGTGGGCAGCTGAAATCATCTTGTCCTGCAAGAGCAGGATTCTGACAGTACATCCCGTCCCAGGAGGCCGTTTAGACCCATGTATACTGACACTTCCTGTCTCTCTTCCTCCTCTTCCCTTCCAACTCGGGACCTCAAATCTGCAATATCAGGTACTTTACCTCCAGGGTGGAGCATTTCAGACAACTTATATTGAGCGAGATTCAGAAAAAAGCAGTCTTTCATGGGCTTGCTCGATGCTTCCTCCTCAGGCCATGACAAGCCTTTGTGGCCCTGAGCAGCATTCCTTAGGTACATCCTGGGACTGTGTGTCATTAGTTTATTTTCTACCCAGTACCCCAACTCCCTGCTTCAACCGGCTCAGTGGCCCATTTAGATTTCTATTCGGTATCTTCAACCAACAGGTTCTAGCTCATTTCTTAGTTCAACACAATTCCCAGGTCTCAGTTTTCCCCAAAGCTCTAGGTGATAGGCACCTGATCATGTACTCAAACTATGCTTTTGTTACTCTGAGAAAATGTGAGGAACTTTAATGACACAGGGTCAGGGATCTCTGGGGACACATGTCTGAAGAAAAGCTAAGTTACCTCCACCCAAAAAGAGTTTCAAACATCTTTCGGGGGCGGGGAGGCCTTGGTGGACTTTCAGTATGCTTTGCTCTCTTTACATAAAGATTAGCATGTTAGGCAGTGCATACCAGGTGTGGGCTCTGAAAAGATGGCTGCTGTACACATGTGGTCCATGAGCTCCCATAGGGTACCCCACACTTGCCCCAGGATGTTTCTGAGGGGAAAGATAACTGGGGAACATGGCTGCTGTGGAGGTGGGTAAGAGGGAAACCCTGGGAGAAAGGCCGTCAACTGCCAGGAACTGATGCAGGGGAGGCACTGGCCTCCAGCCCATTACCCACACCCAACCCCAGCCCTCAACATAATGGTTCTAGCCTAAAAAGGCAAAACTTGTTGAGTGAGTCGTTGTCTTGCTTCCTGCCTCCAGTTACTAAATTCCTGCCAAATTCCTTCTCCCCCTCTTTCTCGCCCCCTCAATCTCTTCTCCCTGCCGTCTGCTGAATCAGGCTCCTTAAGTAGCCTCCAAAGTCCCCTCAGCTCCACAGACTGTCCCTTTGTTCCTCTGAGGCGTCACAAGGGACCTTGTGACACAGAGTCAGGGACACCTTGAGCTAGACAGAGAAGTCTTGGGATCTATAAGATCACGATGCAGAAGCCTCTCTCCTCGCCTTCCTCTCATCCCAGGACCCAGCCTTGCTGCGAGGTCTCTGGTCACAACGTCCTGATCCATTATCTTAAAGTCCGAGGTTGTGGAAGGCTTGAGAAATAAGGCCTGGTCTCTCCCTTGACTTTGTCTTTGGGCCAAGGTATTGCCCAAGGGCCAGGCACGACTCCAGATTGGAAAGAAAGACCAGGGAGGAGCTGGGAGATGGGAAACCTCTTCTGGGAGACTGGTCATGTCCTCAAGCTCCTCTAAAAGATGGGAAAGGGATCCCCAGGAAAGGGACCCCCAGGACCCCAATTTAGTCACACGAGAAAGTTACTCACCTCCAGTGTCCTTATCCAAAAGTACCCTCCCCCCACCATGCAGAAACATGCTAGCTTAGCATGATTCCCATCTATTTCCCTCCCCTGGCACACAAACGTCTGCCTCAGAGGCCATGGGACACCCGCCCAGCCAGGGTTGCTCTAACTCTTGGCTTAGGAGCTCATTCTTTATCTACCTCCATCCTCTTCTCCCATGCTTGCTGGGGACCTCAGACATGGCCAAGCCAGGCTGCTTTGTCCTCTGTAGGGCATAGGTTCTGAGTGCTACTGGCTCTCAGGTCCTCTGTGCCAAAGGGGTTGAAAAGTAGGCCTGGGACAGGATTATAGTTTTTGTGACCGCTGGGGCAATTCCTTGTGCGACGTTCTCTTGTTTTCTTTTGACCGAGGCGGCCTTTCCCCCTGATGGTGACGTTCAGTTCACTCTAAACTACCTCAATTGGAAAGGATGCCTATGTTCTATATCCTATAAACCTTGTTCTGGGGCATAAGGATTCTTGACTTGGGGGTTGACATGGTGACTGGGAGTCCGAGTACCACTGCTTCCTAGAATGAAGGACTCTCTTCTTAAAGTCTTGGAGCGCCCTCTAGGGGCAGCGTCCTGCAAGCCTGAACCCATATACTGTTTCATTGGGCCCTAATCCAACCAGTTTCCAAACTTCCTCCCTTTCTACCTTCCTCCTTTTCCCCCCCCTCTCCCCCCCTTCACACATAAACAAGAACTCCTTTGAACCAGACCTTGCTAGGCCACAGAAACAGGCTCAAGCGCTGTCTGCACCTAGCATGACTGTTGTTTAAGACTCATACCCTGTATCCATTAGTAATGGAATGCTACAGTCTCCAGGTCTGTCCCCAAAGTCCACCCCTGAGTAGTAGAAGTGTGTCTTGTTTTTCTAGAACCCCTGTCTCTGCCGTTTGCCAAGCTCCTATCTCACCTTATGCTGGGAGCTTACTGAGGGCTGACTGAGCGCCCTGACACTGGTGATACTCAACCGTTGGGATGGCCTTGGCACCCAGGAGGACTGGCCTGAGAGGGATCCTAGTGCTTCCGTTGTGGGGAGACTCCTGGGAACCTTAGTTCCCCCTGTCCTCTCACGTTTGCCTCCTGGAGGAGCTCAGATGATTCATCTTAGCTTGTTCCTAGGTCTGCAGGTGACCCTTGGCCCAGGTAGACACAGGAGAGGTGGTGAGTCTGGGGGTTGGTTGGTGGGAAGTGACTCATTGGTCAGGAATCAAGCTGACACAGGAGGAGGAAGAGCAGAAGCCCAAGGCCATGTTGGATCAGCCTGGGCAGATGGAGGTGGGAGAGGGAACATGAAGACTAGGGGAGGCAGAAGGGGGTGATGGGGTCAGAGCAGGGTGGAGCCTCAGCTTCTCACTCAAGGGTCCTGGAGGAATTCTGGTTGCTGTGTGACTGTGTGTGCATGGTCACTGTAACTCTTGTGGGAGCTCTGAAACTCACCCGAGGCCAAGATCTGGAGAAGAAACAATCCCCCCCCCATGTATGTTCTCTGTATGTGTGTGTGTTTACACCCCTATTCTAGTGCAAGCTGCTATCTTCTTGCCTTAGTCACAGTGACATAGAACCAAGGCAGGGGTGGGGTGGGGTGGGGATCTAGTCCAGTCCCCAGGACAGAACCAAGCATCTGGCTCTCAGTTTCCCCCTCTTTCTCATTTCAAACTTGGAGCTCAAGGCTGCTATGGCTCTGGTCTGGTGAAACTACAGAATCTTAAGGTACTGGGATTTCAGAGTCGAGAGGAATAGAGAGTCCCCAAATCCCTTGGCAATGATTCTGACCAGCAGTGGAAATCGAGTCAAGCTAACAGTTTTCCTTGCCTTTGGATTCCAGACTAGGCCAGAGAAGACACCATGTAAGGAATGAGGGCAACTGCCCTCCCCCACCCCTCCCCCTGCCATGACTCACTGGACTGGAATCTTCTTCTCCAGTTCTGGTATTTGCTTGAAGTTGGAGACTGGAGGCTATGGGCCCGCTGCAGCGCTGAGGAGGGAGTAAGAACCATTAACTGTGTAGGAGAGGAATTTGTCTCCCATGGCTTACTCACCAAAAGTTAGCAGGCAGATGCTCAGGATGGGCTGATGCACTTCTTATCATAGAGTGAGTCTCTGACCCCTCCCATTATTCATTCATTCATTCATTCATTCATTCATTCATTCATTCATTCATTCATCAAATAATTATATAGGAGGCTGGAGAGATGGTTTGATTCCCTGAAACCCAGATTAAATGCTGGGGGCGGGAAGGATAGCCCTTCCCAGAGAAGAACGCATCAATTAGTTGTCCAGTGCTAACTGGTCAGGCCTGGAAACACATACAAGTAACACTATATAAACAAAACAGGTTATATTTAGGAGTATATCGGTATGATACAAATACATATATGTATGCAGTAACAATTAAGGAAAAAAGAGGCCACAATTTGGAGGAGGGAGGGCTGTGTAGGAGAGTTTGGAGGGAAGAAAGGAAGAGGAGAAATGTTATAATTAGATTCCAATCTCAAAAAGAAATCTGGCTGTAGAGGCATGTGTCTGTAATGGCAGCAGTCCTACAGTGAGATGGGAGAATCGGTGAGATGCTCACAGCCCACCGGGTCTGCAGTGCACTGCATAGAAACATCAGGCGAGACCCTGCCCCAATAAAGTAGAGAGTGAGAACCAACTCCTGAAAGTTGGGTTCCCGCAGAAGCACTTTTGCAGGGCCCTGTGTGCCTCCCCTCTGCCTGGCTGGGCCTTGAGCACAGGCACTGGCCGCTCCAAACCTGAGAACAGATGTGGCATCCAGCTGCATCCTGGTCGCATGCTGGGCTCTCATGCACAGGCCCTGGGCTTCCATCATAGAGAGAGGTGGGGTGTGAGTGCACATGGGAGGGGCAGGAGGTAGAACTGGGAGGCATGGGGGAGAAAGAGACCCCCGGAGGGGGCTGGGTGTGGGAGAAGGAACAGGGAAGGTTCGAACACAGAACTCTTTGGATCCAACATCTCACCAGTGAATGTTCTCTCACCTCACCTAGACATCGCCCCACCCCTGTGAGCTGACTTGAGTACTGCCATGACAGCCACTACCTGGGTTTCCTTTCTCAGGACACGATCCTTCAGCTCCTTAGGGTCTCTGCTTTAACCTCGGTGGGATAGTGGAACTGATGGCTTAGATGCCCCACTGGTGGTAATAGGCCACCTAGGCATAGTTTTACCATAGTGAGGTCATAATATAACCAGAGTCCTAGGTCAGAGGCCCAGCTCCGTGGGTTCTGTGATGTCCCAGGAGGCTCAGGCATTTGAATACTTGGTCCCTTGCTGGAAGAAGTGTGTTCCTGAGATGGCTGGACTCTGAGAATGTAAAGCCTCATCCTCCTTCCCCTTTCTTTTCTGCTTTGTGTTTGCCATTGGAGAGGTGTGGGCTCCGCCTGCCTGCTGGACTCTCATCCCTCTGGAACTGGAAGCCCAAATAAACCCATCCTTTTCTAAGTTTGTCCTGGCCATGGTGTTTTACCCAGATGTCAAGCTTTCCCCAGAGAAAGTGAGCAGACGCCATGGTGAAAACGCAGGGAAGCATTTTAAACATCACAAAGCAAGCATCTGAGCCCATCTTTGGAGCTCTGATGTGAGCTCTGGGTTTAATAGAGAGATCTGGGTCAGGAGGCAAGAGGACAAAGTCCAGGTGGGGCCGGTTAATCAGTGTCCTGTTCTGGCTCTGCACAGTGACTAGAAGAAGCATCTTAGTGCTTGAGAGGACAGGCCACGCCCTTCTCATGATCATGGCAGCTGGGAGTGGACTCTGTGTAACCTCATCATGGTGACCTGTTTGCCATGCTCTGCTGCTCTGGAATTTAAGGAGTGACTGTAGATTAGGACAGTGGCTGGAAAAAATGTAGACTTCTTTGGGGGTTGGAACAGGACTCTATAAAGGCTAAAAGTAAGCCAGGATCACTCTTTTCTTTATGCCTTCGGCCTTGACAGGTGGGAGAGATGGGGCGGGTATCACAAATGCTTCTAAAGTGATTGACACGCAAGAGTCTGGCCCAAAGCTTGGACAAAGACAAATTCAAGCAGAAAGGCCAGGTTTCCTTGCTCGGTATTACCCTGTGGGCCCAAGTGAGGAGCAGCATTGGTTTCTTAATTTTGAGATTATAATATAATCACATCATCTCTCCCTTCCCTTTCCTCCCTCTGGACCTTCCCATATTCCTTTCCTTGCTCTCTTTCAAATTCATGGCCTCGTTTTTTTTTCCCATTGTTGTTACATGCTTATACACATATATCCCTAACTATAACCTGCTGTTTGTATGTTACTAGTATGTGCGTTTTCAGGGCTGACCATGTGGTATTGGGCAATGGGGTCATGTGTTCTTCCCGGGGGAACGCTGTTTCTTTCCCCCTCAGCATGCCTTAGTTGACTACAGTTCTTTGTGTAGGGGTGAGTCCACATGGGCTTCTCTCCACCCACGTTGGCATGTGGCTGTCCTAACTCGGCTTCCGTTTAGGTAGTCATGTCGGTGAGACTTCATGGATGCAGCATATGACATGACTAGGAGACACAATCTCATTGAAAACATCCCGGTCCTCTGGATCTTACAAGCTTCCTGCTCCCTCTGGATTCAGCACTTTTCAGCAAAATAACCTGTCTGTCTGTCTGTCTCTCCCTCTCCCCCTCTCTTTTTTCTTTCTCTTCCTTTGTGTTTGATATGGTCTCACTATGTATCTTGCTTGTGACCAGGATGACCTCGGGCTAGCAGCAACCCTCCTCCCTCTGCCTATCAAGTGCTGGGAATACAGCTTTGCATACCCCCATCGGGCAAAAGAAATTTCTAAGTAACGTTTACAGCAATGGTTTCTAGAGCAGTGTCAAACAGCACAAAGCATAGCTGAGTCCCTTCTCTCAAGCTTGCACTCTGTATGTACTAATACACAGTAGTATGTTTGCATGTAGGTTTTATGTTTGTTTTTAAAAATGTGTGTGAGTATTTGCCTGTATGTATGCCTCTGTACCATGCACATGCCTGGTGCCCTCAGAGTCCAGAAGATGTGTCATAGTCCCTGGAGCTGGCGGTACAGGTAGTTGTGAGCCACTGTGTAAGGGTTGGAGCCTCTGCAAGAGGCCCTACTCTGTGTTATTTTAAAGGATCACTGTTGGCACTCAGTGCACAACCTGTTTTGGGGAAAGGTGTAGAGGGCAGGAATTTAACCAGATGTCTTTGATCTGATTTCATTGTTGCATACTAGCAATGTTCTTCCTTCTCCATAGCTGTTGTCAAATGACCACTCAAAGATGAAGAATAATCGACTTGTTTAGGCTGGCACAACTTGGGGACAGATTGCCCTCCTTAATCGTACTGATTTCTGTCCACGAACTCGGTGAATTAGATATATTCGCTTAGTTGCTTGGGCAGGAGCTGGAGCGACTTCATTCAAGTACACCAGGAAGCTGCGCTGCTATGGTGCCTAAAGCACGGGCATGCTGACCTGCATCATGCCCTGCACTGATGTACTTGGGATTCTCCTGCCAGTGCAGACATGTGATCTTGCTCTATTTAGCCCACAGAGCCTGGCTCTGGGGTGGTAAGATTTGGGACTACGCCCTTTACGTAAGATTGATATAAATCACTGAACTGGGTTCTCATGCTTTGGATTTTAAGTGTCCCCAAAGGGCTAGCATGTTAAAAGCTTGGTCCTTAGCCTGTGGTGCTGGGGAAGGGGGTGGGAGCTTTAGGAGGCAGGGTCTAGGGCAGGGAAGCTAGGTCACTGGGCTTGGAGCTTTGAAGGACTGTGAGGATCCTTGGCCCTTCCTGGCTTTCTTTTCACTGCTGAGATGCCACCAGGTGAGCAGTTTTCTCCACAGTGGTGTTTTGCCCCACCACAGGCTCAAAGGCAACTGGGCCAGGAGACCAGAGACTGACACCCTGCCACATCAAGCCAGAGTCTTGCCTGCTTGTAAGTTGTATATACAGTGTTCCCTCTGTTCCCTGCCCCCAGCAATGGAATGCTGATTAAGTCACAGAGTTTAAGGGAATGTTTTCTAGTTTCTGTGACACAAGGGTTTAAGTTGCTTCACACCCTCATCTTGGGAAGGTTCTAGGTTGAAGAACTCAGAGAGTATGGAAGGTTCCTTGGCATGCCAAGGCAGACCTGGAAATCTCTTAAGCTAAAGGACCATCAAAGCCATTATCTTTTTATATTTACTCATGTGTTATAAAAGGGTAAAACTGACTTTGAACTTTGCACTTTATACATTGTTGAGACGTCATAGACTATGGGGGCTTTTGAAGTTAGACTAAATATTTTTTATTGTGGTATGGCCAGGTATGGCCCCCACAGACTCATGTGTTTGAACAAGCCTATGGGGGCCAGGGGGTGGAATGTAGTGGTTTGAGTATGGCTGGACCATGGGAAGTGGCATTATTAGTCGGTGTGGCCTTGTTGGGGGAAGTACATCATTGTGGGGGTGGGCTTTGAGGTCCCATGCTCAAGCTCCACCCAGTGTGGAGAGACTCTCTTCCCGGCTGCCTGTAGAAGAGTCTCCTGCTGCCGCCTTTGAAGCAAGATGTAGAATACTCAGCTCCCTTTAGAGCACCATGTCTGCCTGGACACTGCCATGATGATGATGAACTGAACTGCTGAGATTGGAAGCTAGCCCCAATGAAATGTTTTCTTTTATAAGAAAAAAATGGTGGCATAAAACCACAGACAACCAATAAAAAATAACAAATATGCCTAGAAAGATGGAGAGAAGGTTTGTCTCCCTTCGAGGTTGTTGTGGATAACACTGCTGTGATCATAGCTATATAAATCAGGAGTCTTACAAACAATACTTAGCTCTTACCTGGGTTCCTCTGAATTCACTGGGAGGCAGTGATGCAGTAAGCATCTTAGCTGGTGGACCTCCATGAGATCCACTAGTTAGGTTTGCCCTGTGCTTTTTGGGAAAGTAAGGGGCTTATGCCATTACTGTGATGCCTGGCACTGCAGACTGTCTAAAGGAGGAGAGACTTACTAACCAGCAGGGTTTTCGAGAGTTCAGTCCATAGCTAGCTGGGTCTATCACTATTGGTGTGTAGTGCCACAGAGCATCATATAGTGGATCAAACAGTCCCACCGGGAAGCAGGGAGAGTAGGAAGAAGAGTCTGGGGCTAAGATATGCCTATGAAAGACACCCACAGTGACCTACTCGCCCCAACCAGGCCCCACAGTCTCATGGGCCTTTCAGCTATGGCCTCATTGACAAGTTAATCCACTAAAGTTAGCACCATTCATGATTTAATTAACTGTCAATAGCTAGGGACCAAGCCTGCAACACAAGCATTTGGCAGGGGTTGAGGGTAGAGGAAAGGCATGCCATATCCACACTGCAGCATCTCTGTAAGAAATGTTACATCTGTACTGGCGATTGTCTGCCGATCATCATCATGACGCTAAAGACTGAATCAACAGACAGAAGGAAGTCAAACGATCTACCCGGTTTTTCTCTCTGCTTAAAAACTCATTGTAGAATAAAGTTGGCTTCATTCTACTGCCAAGACCAAACTTCTCTAGGTTCTGAGGGCCAACCTGTGCTTCACAGCGTCAGGTCTTGGTATGCCCTTCCCTGCCAGCACAAGGTGCCTAAAAACCCAGACATTGGTAGCTATTGTTAAGGACCTGACATCTCTCAACATCTTTTATTTGACATAAATAGAAGCTTTCTGCAGAGTTAAGCATTGTGCTGGTTAGGGTTTTTGCAAACTTGATAGAAACCTAGACATATCCGGAAAGAGAAAATCCGCTCCATCAGATTGGCCTGTGGGGGTGTTTTCTCAATTGCTAATTGATGTAGGAGAGCCCAGCCCACTGTGGGTGGTGTTATCCTTAGGCAGGAAGGCCTGGGCTGTATATGAACGTTAGCTGAGTAAGCCCAGGGAAGAAGGCCAGTAAGCGATGTTTCTCCATGGCCTCTGCTCCAGTTCCTGCCTCTAGGTTCCTGCCTTGAGTCTCTGTCTTGGCTTCTATCAACGATTGACAATAACCTGTAAGCCAAATAAACCCTTTCCTCCCCATGCTGTTTTTGGTCAGTGTTTTATTATGGGAGCAGAGACACAAACTCAGACAAGCATTGAGAAGAGTTGTGTCAGCACACACCTATAAACCAATTCACTTATCCTCTTCCCCAGTGAGAGCAACCGTCTCTGGGCTTCCTTCGTAACACTGGCTGTTTAGAACATGGCTCGACTCTCTGGAGTCTTTACTTCCTAAACTGGCTTTGTGATTCTGGATCTGTAAGCCTTCTTTTTCACACAAACTCATAATTCTGATTCACAGCTTCTGGGAAAGGGGCTTAAAGTCCCATTGAGGAGAGAGGAAAAGGAGAGAAAAGGGTGAACAGCAGGGAGACTTCCCTTCTGTCAGGGTTAGGATTAGTGGTTTATTTTATTTTATGTCTACTTCCTAGTTCTTAAAGACTCACATTGAAAGTTAAATTCAGAGTTTCCAAGGCTTGGAAATGTCTATACAAGTTTCTGGGTTTGTTTTGGCCCAGGGCTTCCCAGGCTTGGTCTTCTGGGAAACCCCACACTGGTGAGAAGAGCTGGAGATCTTGATCTTGGCCACCAGAGGGCAATGCAGGACAAGCTGACCACCAGCTCTCGCAGGCTATTTAGGGTGGCAGATTTCTATTGCCAGGCTCTGCCAGGGTCCCCAGGAAGTCAGAGGACATCCTGATTTGCTCACATGCTGCTGAGTCTTCAAGAGCTGGGCTACCAAAGGCAAGTCCTTAGGTGGCCTGAGCTTAGCGAGTAGGGTCACCAGCCCTGGTCATGTTGCTCATTGGCTAGAGACCACAGCATATCCCAAAGAATGAGCTGCATGCTACTCACCTCTCAAGTCAACCTAAAGTTGGAAAGGGGTCATTCGGAGAGAAGGTCCAGATAGAAAACATACATTCATTATCTTATAGGTCAACTTTGGGTGTATCTCACCTACCACTGTACCCCTCCACACACACCCTCCCGTGCCACCCTGAGAGGTACATGCTCAGGTGGTTCTAGGAGACTGACTTACTTATGGTCACATAGCAACCAGGCTTATGTTCCTATCTTCAGAAATTATGGGATGCTCGAGGGACCCCTGAGACAAAGGACTTGGATTTCCTTATCTACGATAGCCAACGACATCCAATAGAGGCCCAGAACTATTAAATGTTTGTGAATCCAAAGCTCCTGGAGACGGAGTCCAGGTCTGGTCCTGACCACTCCCCTCTGTGCACTTCATTCACCAAAGATTGCATCCCCTGGGATTTGAGGGTCCCCGCTCCTCTCTGTGTCCTTGAATGAAGCCTTGAGGGCCCATAACTCACCAGGCAGAGCTTGTGGCTCTTCGTGGTGGAGTAGCAGAGAGACTGGTTGGGTCAGGGTCTCCCGTAGGGAGATGTGCCGGGTTAGGGGCTTTGATAGAGGTGGGGATTCTGGAAGCTGAGGTCTTTCTTCATAGGCCTCTGTACCGGGGGCTGTGATGCTGTCGTAGTCGGATTCTGTATCAGAGCTGGAAGAAGGGAGAGGAGGGTGGCTCAGAAGCTCTAGACATCCCCCTCCTCCTCTACATCCCGTGCCCCACTCATTAGTCCCTCTCACAGCCCTTGGGGCCTGGAGCAAAGATGTCAGCTACCTCTGTGCCTGGGCCCAGACTTAGCTCTGTCACATCCTTAATTATGTCCCCTTAGACTTCCATGTTAAAAAGACAACCCCTAATACCTCAGCACATGACTGCTTTTAGAGAGAGGACCATCAAAGAGGTGACTGAGTTAAAATGAGGTCATTATGGTGGGCCCTAATCCTATGACTGGTGCCTTTCTAAGAAGAAAGTGGGACATAAATGTGCATAGAAGATGACTGCCATTATAAACAGAAGATGCCATCTCCAGGCCAGGGAGAGGCTTGAGACAGACCCTTTCCTAAGAGCCGCCAGGAGAATTCTCCTTTGCTACCCTTTTATCTCTTACGTTTGTGTCAGTTTCCTCCTATACTGAAACATTGCATCCTGCAAGGAAGCTCTTTAAGCAGGAAGGTTATAACTACAGGAAATTCCTGAATCTAATCAGATTCAGTAGAACCTTCCTACAAGAGTAAGCAATAAAAGCTGAGAGTCTCCTTCAGGTGTATGTGTGTGTGTGAGAGAGAGAGAGAGAGATAAGGGGGGGAAAGGGGGAGGGGAGGGAGGGGGAAGGAAGGGGGAGAGGGAGAGGGAGAGAGGGAGAGAGGGAGAGAGGGAGAGAGGGAGAGAGGGAGAGAGGGAGAGAGGGAGAGAGGGAGAGAGGGAGAGAGGGAGAGAGGGAGAGAGGGAGAGAGGGAGAGAGGGTGCCAAGCAGCCAAGACAACCCAGAAAAACTCAGCTACAACAAAGGCTCTGTGACCAGTCCACTGGGAAGGAGCAGAAACAAGCTAAGCTGCTCAGGAGAGGTTCAGACCAACCAGGGTGCCTGGAAACCACACTCTCCAACCTGCTGAGCTGCCTGCAGGCTATGCAGTGTACTCCAGGCCCCCAGCTGTGTGAGCTGTCACCCATACTGGGGTGAGCTGTCTTTGAGTCATTTCTGCTCCTAAAGTAACCCCTCACCCATTTTCCTGTAGGGAGCACCAATGAAACGCCTGGTTCACCAAGTTGGACTTTTGGGTTCCCTACCTGGGGTGACTAGACGTGTGTGTTGCATCTCCCCAGAAAAAGTCTTGTCATACAGAGTACCCTTGACCCCAGAGTGAGAGAAAACATTTCCATGAGGCCCCCAGGCTGGGGCACTTTGCCTTGACAGTCCCAGCAGGCAACAGTGTTAGACAGAACAGAAGGAACATGGCTCCAAGCTGGGGATGTAGTAAGTTGGAGATGTGCCTGTGAAGCATGCTGCAAAGCCCTGGCCTCAGTCCTCAGCACTTCCTAAACTGCGTGTGGCAGCACGCATCTGTAATTTCAACACTTTGGAGGGAGAGGCAGGGGTATCAAGATTTGAGGATGAGCCTCAGCTATATGGTGAGTTCAAAGTCACCCTGGGCCACATGAGACTCTGCCCCAAGCCAAACCAAAGCCACAATTGAAAAAAAAGAAAAGGTCAACAAGAGCTCTGCTGCTTAGCTCTTAGGGGCAAACAAACGCATCTCTAGGGACCTAGTTCCTAAGCCACAGAATGGGTACTTGGCTTCCTCGGTCACCACGGCTGCGTGGACGGGCATGTAGGACAGAAAAAGTGCAGGGGCGCAAGTTGTAGGGAAGGGGGTTTCTCAGAAACTGCAGGCTTAATGCCCAACGGTGGGCTCAGTGTCAGTACAGAGACGCACCCCAGTCAAACGTGATGGGCCCAGCACAGACTGCTCGGTTTTCACACTATCTGCATCTTCTTTGTCCCCAGATGCCTCTAGAAACGTCTGCACCATCCACTCAATAGTTCAAGTCAAGACTGGGGAGGCACCCTGGTGTCCTCTTTCTCTCATTTTTTTTTAAAAGATTTATTTATTTATTATATGTAAGTACACTGTAGCTGTCTTCAGACACTCCAGAAGAGGGTGCCAGATCTCGTTATGGATGGTTGTGAGCTACCATGTGGTTGCTGGGATTTGAACTCAGGACCTTTGGAAGAGCAGTTGGGTGCTCTTACCTGCTGAGCCATCTCACCAGCCCCCTCTCATGTTTAACCTATCAGCAAATCCATCATCCTGGCTCTGACCTGTGCTCCCCCTCAGGGGCCCCCGGCCCCCACCAGGTCTCCTTGCCTTTGCTCTCACCCACCCTGTCTCTTCTGCTCTCCATAGAAAAACCTGTAGATATCTTAAAGTTGCTAATATGTCATTTAGAACTTAACTCTCTTTCGATTATTCCCAGAACAAAATATAAATTCTTTACCCTCTTCATAACCAATCAACCAGCCTGCCCTCCCTCCCTCCTTCTGTTCCTTCTTCCCTCCCTCCCTCCTTCTGTTCCTTCTTCCCTCCCTCCCTCCCTCCCTTTCGGTGCTAGGGATTGGGCCTGGGCCTGGTACCTGCTATGTAAGTGCTCTAGCACTGAACTACACCACAACCTCCCAGTATAACCCCTCCTTCACCCTCTGATCAGCTTCTGGCTACACTGACCTTCCACTCTGCTTGTATACCATTCCCCCTGCTTTAGATCCAGCTGCCAGCCAGCTAGATCCAGTCAGACCCATCTGGGTGAGCCCAGCATGGCCAACACCGGCTCACAGAGGCCTCTTAGCTCTGGCCCACATGTGAGGAAGGAGAGTATCCCACTTGCTCTGGGGCCACTTTGGCACTTGGTCACTGTGGGACTCAGGGACTAATAGATACCTTCCCTACCCATCCAGTCTAAGGTGGCCGTCCCGACCCTGTTTATAACACATCTCCTTTTATTTCTCAGCCTGACACATACGTGGTATTTTTCTTGTTTTTGTTTCCTTGTTTCCCTGGCTGTCTACCCGGGGGGTGAAGGTGTGTGATAGCAAGGACCTCACTTTGTATGAGTCACAGTTACACATGCAGTTCATACCGTTGGTTGCTTTTCTGAATGTACTCAGTGTATGCGGGGGCTGGAGAGGCCCGAAGGCTGTTCTTCTCATGACCACAGTTGCTGTGGATCGTATGCTAGGTGCATAAGAACTGTATTTTCCTCTCTGCCCTTCTTGGTGTCTCAATCACCATGTATCACATCTGAGCATGGGAGGACCCCGGAGCCTGTGACAGGTGGCACTCATCTGCTGCCCTTAGTGCACTGCAGTGGACTCCTGGGGTAAGACAGTAGAGCCTTGCCTTGCTCTGAGAAAACAGTGACTATACAGCCTTACAGGATTTCCTGTGCACCAACCAGTATTTGGCATGTGTCAACTCATTGAGTCTTAGAGCTCCTTCAGAGGCAAGCCACTATTACAGTCCCATGAACAGATGAGGAAAGAGGCTCCGAGGGTCCCTTTGGCTGGGAGTTCCCAGGGGAGAGAAGAGCAGTTCCCAGATGCAGCCTGTCCCATCCCAGCTTGTTGCTGCCTCCATCCTTCAGCAACCTGGGCATACCTGCTGTCCTCACTGGTGACGAGGACACGTACAGCCAGCACGTCCTGCCCGACTGTATCCTCCCCAGGGTCGATCCTCACTGAAGTCCATTCAGAGGGCCGAGGAGAGGTGGCTTCAGCTTCCACGACTCTGGGGTTGGGCTCAGGGACACTCTTGGGCTTCTTGGGAGAGATGGGCTCATCTGCTAAGAGAATAGGGCCTATAGAGATCGCAGAATAGACGGTCCCTTTCAGGGCACTGGCTCTTCCAGGTGTCTGGGAAGGATGCTGGTCCTCTCAGATGTTCAAGGACAGACCTTCCCATCCTCTGTGCCATTGTTGAGGGCCACCTCTCAGCCCAGCAAATGCCCCGATGCTTGGGGTAGGCCTGATGTGTGTAAGGCATAAAAACATACACCTTCCCGTTTAATCTGGAGGGAGATGCCGAGATCCATCAGGATCTACCACAGGCTCACAAGCCTCTGCATTGCTTTGTTCAAACTGCCTCTGCCAAGCTGTTGCTAAACTCAGGGGTGACATCACCTTAAAACATCGTTTCCACCAGACATGGTGGCACACACCTTTAATCCCAGCACTCGGGAGGCAGACACAGAGAATCTTTGTAAGTTTCTGAGGCCAGCCTGGTCTACACAGTGAGTTCCAGGCCAGCCAGAGCTACATAGTGGGACTCTGTCTCAAATCAAAACCAAAACCCAAACAAAACCAACCAACCAACCAAACAAACAAACAAGACCAAACAACCCCCACCTCCCAAATGTTTCCGTGTGTGTGTGTGTGTGTGTGTGTGTGTATGTATGTGTGGCATATATATGTGTATGTATAGATGGTTTTAGATATGTGTGGGTGCATATACATGTGTTCATATGGAGGCCTGAAGTTGACATCTAGCCTCATTCTTGATGCTCTTCACCTTATTCATTAAGGCAGAAGATCACCATCAAACATAGAGTTCAGAGATATGGCTAGTCTTGCTAGCCAGTATACTCTGGAGGTTGCCTGTCACCATCTTCTGGACTGTAATTACAGAGGGGCCACCACTCTTACCTGGCATTTCTGTGGATCTAAACTCAGGTCCTCGTGCTTACATGGAAAGCTCTTTAACCACTGAGTCATCTCTACAGCCTTCACCTCTCATCCTATTGACCCTGTGACCCAGCTTGTCCTTCCTGAAAAGGACCCTCTCGGCTCCCAGACAGCTCTGCCCAGCTTCTTGCTCCCTTGTGCCGGCCCTGTCTATACTCAGTCTCTGGTTTCACCTGCTCCTATGATTCTCAATGACCCTAGACAGAGAGGATTCCCAGATTTGCATTGGAAGCCTTGCCACTTCCCCTGCATCTAGATGTGTGTTTCCTGTTGTTGATTTGACATCTCCATGTGGGTGTCTAGCAAACACAGCACACACAACAAGTCCAAAGTGAACCCTTCATCTTCACTCTCCCCAAAACCTGCTCCACCCATCGTCACTGTGCCCAGATCAGTCTGGAGCCTCCGGACGCTAAGGTGGCTTAGGTTGGCACCATAATGGCATCTTTGATACCACCGTCATCCTTCACAAAGCCCTCTACTATTGGGGTCTCTCACCTCCACTAACCACTCTCCCTCTAACATTATATTGCGCCCCCTACAGGCGCACAGAATTGCTACTGAGAAGACCTCCCCAGATCTCCCAGAATGCAGCGCCGTCAGACCCACCTACGTCGTTTCCGCCACACATCTCCGCTCATGATCGGACCGTGAGGCAGAGAGAGAGTTTCTCAAGGGGACTCAAGGGCGGGCTTAGAATCCTTCCTTGTCCAATTAATAAAAATCATGCTCTGATCCTCTACAAGTATGGATGACCCTTCCTTCAAATATGCCAGGAATGGAGTCTAGGTGGTTAGGTTAGTACTAAAGTGGCATCCTTGAAATTATCCTTTCTTTCATCTTTCACAAAGCCCTCTACCAGTGCTCATGGCTCCCCCTTCAAATGCATCAGGAAGGAACTCTTTGCTGCCACTTTCCTGGCTCTACCACATCTTGTCCAGATGATAAAAAAAAAAAATCATCTCTACCTGGACCCCCATCCCTCTCCTGCTGAGCCCTACCTTTCAATAGAATCAACACATAAAAATGTAAGTTGGAGGATACCATTCCTGCTCAAAATCCCCGAGAGGGCTCTCATTCTTTACTCTGCAATTAAGAGGAAGAGTCCCATCTAATTTAGCTCCATGGCCTCTGTGCCCTTATCTCTTCACATTGTCTTGGTGTGCTCTATTCCTCCTGTGTTACCACTGTGTTATTCCCTCGGGACTTCAGGGAGGCACCATCTCAGGCTCCTCATGTTGTCCTTGAGTCTGCTGTCCCTGACCTTGTGTCTAGTGCTTATCATGATGAGTGCTATCCCTCTACTTCACCGCCTGCCAGCTTTGGTCAGCTGTCACCTTCTTGGTGTTGAGTTGTTCTGCTAAATGTAGCTACACACTCAGCAGGCTCCGTTCCCTATATTATTTCTCATGGTGAATCTCGCCTTCTAACAAGCTGTTTAATTTCCTTTTTCCTTTATTGTCTCCTTCTAGGACTAGGATGTGGGCAGTGCTTTGTTTGCTGTTGGAATTATGCCTTGTAAAGCGGGTGCTCGTGAGGAGCCTGTGGAGTGGATGAGTGCATGAACCCAGCTCCAGCCCGGCCAGTGGCTGGTTGGTGAGCCTTCTCCTGTCGTGGGGAAGCAGCCATCCAATTTCCTCTCTAGAATTAAAACCTCAGTTGAACTGGGCTCCCCCTCACTTCTCAGCCCCAGTACGGCTCACTGTTGTCTCTCTTTCCCATGGTCTTGACTGCCTACTGGATTGCTTCCGTCTGTACTTAATACACAGCAGGTTCTACCTCTAACCCATTCACCCATCTCTCATTTTTGGCCAGTCTTGGAAGAGCTGGACAAGCTTTCTCTGACCCCTTATGAATCTCCTACAATTCTGATGAGATCTTTACCTCTCCACCTTCCTATTCCTAGAAAATTCCCTCGAGCCTGCTTGCTGAGTGCTGAATGCCTGAATGCATAGGATTTTTTTTTGAGGTTCTCCCCTGGTCTTTGACTCCCTCCTACTTTGAGAGACTCCATTTTTTTTTGAACACTCCATTGTTCCATCTCAGTCCTCAAACGCTGTGTTCTTCATGCTTCCCCCCAGGTCTCTCTTCTTTTTACTCTACACACTCTCTCTGGAAGATGTGTCTGCACCATAGCTGCATTTCCTGCCTGTAAAAACAAGTCAAGAAGCTCTGAGCTTTCTATGATGTTTTAAAATAGTATAAGGTCAAATACAATGTGAGTTCAGGAAGACCTAACCTGCTAGTTCTTTGTCTAACCTCTGGTATATGTGCAAACTTACTTGTGTGCATGCACACCGATGCTTTTATGCTGTGAGGGGAGGTGTTTGGGAGAATACCATTGGCTACTTTGCTAATGATGATGGTGATTGTAGTGGTGGGAGTGACAGTGATGGTAGTGATGGTTTTGGTGATGGTGATGATAATAGTGGTGGGTTTGGTGGTAGTGATGATGGTTATGGTAACGGCAGTTATGGTTTAGGTGGCAGTTGTGATGGTGATAGTTATGGTGACGATAGTGGCAGTTTTGCTAGTGTTTATAGTGATGGTTGTAATTAGAGCAGTGGCAGTTCACTTTTATTGGGCCCCTAATATATGCCAGGAATAGTTTGAGCACTGACTTGTACTTGTATAACCCTTCAAGCAAAGCATTTTGTGACCCCCATTTTCTTGCTGAGATAATGGAAACATAGAGAGGTTAAGACGCCCACAGATGGCCACATGTTGCTAGGCTCTATGTCTGTGAATATGATAGAACCGTTTGCTTGGTTGGACAGAGTCACACCCTGTCTTGGATTTTGTAGTCCTTCTGAGAGTTGGCAGAACATACCTCTGCCCCAGGAATGTGATGCTTTTCTGCCTCAGACCAGTGAATAGTTGTGACCCAAGACTGAGTGGCCTTGCCAGGTTGAGGTGTCACTCACATTCCTATGGAAAAAGCTTGTTTCTGATGGCTGCTGCCCTGTCAGCCTGGATCCTTGGTGGAGGGTACACAGATGGACAGACCTGGAGTCCATCCTTAGACATTCAGCTTATAGAGTCACCCAGAAACCCCTAGACACATGAAGAGAAAGCAGAAGAGGCCACACACCACTGAGATTTGAGAGATGCGTTCAAGGTCCTACTAGAGTGGCTTCTGGTTCAGGGCTTGAAGAAACTCCCCTGGGTACCATTCCCTACACCCCATCACTGACAAAAGTTGAAAATGAAACATCTGTGGAGGGAACTAAAAAAATCAGGATATAGTTGAGAATATCGTGCTCTAGCCAAAGAGTTCTGCAGAGGGAGGGTAAGGCAGGAAAGGAGACATGATGGTGCTGGACAAAGCGAAGGCCCAGCATCACCAGCTCCCAGAATCCAAGGTCACTGCTATGGTATTAGGGGTTAGGGTGTCAGGAATAATATCCTGGTTCCTCTCCTGATTCCATCCCACTCTTCCACCATGTCTCAAACCTAATGGGAAGCTATTCAAGGCACCCTGGAAAATGTAGTGTGCAGGGGTTATACCTCTACAGCACAGGGCAGAGCATGGGATGATAGAACACACAGGCTACCATAGACAGGCAGATGTCTGTCTATACTGCTGTGCAGAATGGCCTCCCCAGCCATAGTCCGCAGGTGGGCTATGATCAGTGACTGGGAGATGAGGCATCAGCAGGATGACAGAGAGCTTGAGCAGGCAGTCCTCCAGTACATTATCGTGGATCTTACAACTGCTTAGGGAGGACGATTTGTCTCTGGCACTGTTAGTCCTTAGCAGGACATGTGTTCAAAGACTGTGGCTACTCCAGGTGCTTTTGAGAGTGACTCGTCACAGTATTGTAATGGAAGCAGAGCATCCAGGGATGTTCAGAGATGAAGGTATGGATGGGTAGCCCCGAGTATCCAGGGATGTTCAGAGATAAAGGCATAGATGGGTAGCCCTGAGCATCCAGGGATGTTCAGAGATGAAGGTATGGATGGGTAGCCCTGAGTATCCAGGTTTGCTCAGAGATGAAGGCATGGATGGGTAGCCCTGAGTATCTAGGGATGTTCAGAGATGAAGGCATGGATGGGTAACCCTGAGCATCCAGGGATGTTCAGAGATGAAGGCATGGATGGATAACACTGAGCATCCAGGAATGTTCAGAGATGAAGGCATGGATGGGTAGCCCTGAGTGTACTCTCCACTATGAAGTCTAGTCTCCCTGCCTTGTTACGCTTTCCCCAGGTATCACAGACCCAGTGTGCATGCGTGTGTGTGTGTGTCTGTGTGTGTACAGTTCCATCTTCTGTTGAATGAAACCATGACAGATAATGTTACTAACAGAGCCCTCTCTGATCCCAGCCAAAGCCTAAACAGAGAGAGACATATTCAGCTAAATAAACAAGGAAGCATACCCTCCCAGATAGAAGGTATTATTCTGCCCAGAGAGAAAGGGAACCAGGTCAAACTTTATCCTGTGGTCCTCAGAGGAATGTACCCATTCCCATCCCAGACCCTTCATCCTAAACCTTGAGCCAGACACCAGGGAATACCTGCCTCACATGCATCAGAGCCCTTTGATTGGAGGAGGGGTAGAGCACATTGTTTTCCTTATGGCTGTGTGGGCTCCCCAGCAGCAAGCAAACTGACCAGTTGTGTACCGGTTGCAGGGTAGGGGCTATCGTCTTGGACTATGGTTCTCTTTTTCCACCTCTGCCCTGACACTAACTGGCACTGTGCCCAGCCAGTTCAGCCTCCAGCTTTGGGTTCAACCAGGACCAATGTCTACATTCTACTGAGAGTCTTTGTAATGTCCTGGCAGACGTGAAGATATCCTAAAAGAGAGACACATGTGCCCTTCTCTTTGACTCTGCTATTGAGACAATGGGTCCCAAGAAACTAGAATCTCCTTAGGATGCTGAGGGAAGGAAAACCTGGTGTTTGTCTCCTGGAAAGAGACTCCACAGAGTGTTGACACCTCTCAGATCTCCATGCCAGAGAGACTGCCACCTAGACAATTGTAGGCGGGGCCGCTCCTCTGGTCTCATTACTTAAGTGTTCTATTTCTAGTTGCCCTCTATTTAAACCCGGATCTTCACCAAAACCCCCAAAGATGGGATTCAGCATGTGTTGGCCATAGGGTTGGGTACTCCACTGGACATATCTTTCTCTGTTTTCTTTTCTTCCTTTCTTTTTTTTTTTTTTTTTTTGAGCGTTTAATTGGCCTATTGAGGACAAGTGGCTGAGCCTGGTTTGTTAGGACTCCTAGAGTCCAGGCTTTGTCTCTATTAACTCTGGTAACAAGTTGGGTAGGGGAGTAGCTGGAATTTCTGGAAGGTAGCTCCCCACCTCCTGTGGCAATCTAGGAAGGCAGGAAGGGAGGCAGCACTGGGGAGGGGATTTCTCCTCCTTCTCAGGCTAGTGCTAGGCAACACAGGCTCTCTTCCTAGCAACCTTGGGATAGAGGGTGTGGTAGGCATTGCCACAGGTCCATGATGGAGTCCGCCCCTGGCTAGGTCTGATGTGGGCTGATGAGACAGATCTGACAGCGCTTCTGGGCTACCACACAGTTGAGAGGCTGGATGCTCCATCCAGGTAGGCCCTATGCTATAGCCGCATATGGGCTTAATGGATCAAAGACAGAAGTCAACTCCTTAGGACCACCCAGAGCCCAGACCAGAGTGGTGGGACATTCCCCACTCCACTTACTGTCACCAGGTAGCACCTGAATTCCTATGCTAGAGACAGTGAGGAGAGGAGAGAGGATGTGTGTGGCCTTGTGACACACTGTTGAACGTGACCTTGGTGTCAAAATTATCATGGGAACAGTCGTCAGTTCAGGTGTATTCCTCTGGTGTTGGGGACTCAGACCTGCCTGCTGCTGTATGGACCCTGCTTTGCCACACGATTTATGTGAGGATGACAGTCCTCAGAAGGCAAGGAGGGCACAGAATGGAAGCATTGTGTAGGGATGGCACACAATGTCTACATTCTGCTCCCTTAGGGCTCTGTCGTGAACTATATGGCTTGACCCCAGCAGGACCTTCCCAGCCTGAGCAAACTCTTCCATCCTCATAGAAGATTCTAGATGGACCAGGTGTGGGTCCAGGATAAATCAGACGCAGGCATGGCTCCAGGCTTTTGAGATGAATAAGAAGAGACTGTCTTTTGCTGTCTTTTGCTGAGGGTGAGTGGTTAACAGGGAGACTGTCTTGTGAAAACATTGGTGTTGGAGAGTGACCTGCTGGAGATGCCTAAGGGATGTCCAAGAAGTCATGAGGGATGGGGAGAGGCAGTTAGCAACACAGCCAGGGTCTGTGTTTCCTCTTAGTTGAAGCTCTGGCATTCCATCCCCCCGCCCCCCACAATGCCTTTGACAGGACGCAGGAGGCAGGACTCGAGCTGAGACCTATCTATGTCTGAGGGGGAAATAGCTGGTTGCTTTGAAGAGGCAGGGATGAGAGTACAAGAGAGAAAAGATGGTGCCTCCGGCATACTCTGGGGCCTCTGACCAGTGTCCAACCACCTTGTAGGGTATCCAGAGCCTTAGCTCTGGGTCAGAAGGAAGTCTTTCCAGAAGCAGTCCCTCCAGAGAGGTGCCACCTAGAGTTCAGCAGAGCACCCCAACTGCACAGTTCTAGGCACTGACCTGGGTTGGCTAATTGAGTCCACCTTTCTAAAACCCAGTGTCAAGAGGCTTTCTTAGCTCCTGGTGGACAGAAAAACCTCACTGTGGGACACGGAATAAAATTCCAGGGGTCACAACTGGGATTTCAACCAAGTGTTGGCCCTTACCATACAGGGCCCTGGAACCTACTTAGGGCCCTGGTACTCTCTGCCCCCTCACAGTGGAGGCTATGACTGTGACTCCCCTGTCTACCACCAGCGATCTTTCTTAGGATCTTCTTTCATATCTGGGCCAAAGGTCAGAGACCCTTTTTGATATGAAACCTTGGTTGTTATATTGCCTTTCAAGAAATAGATGGTCCCTACAGTCTAAGTTGATACTTCCCCTTACAATCGACTAGGTAGGATAACATGATTTATTACGTTCCTTTGAAAGACAAGGCAGGGCATTTCCGCAAATGCTTCCATTTTCTTTTTAAGTGTCTACTTCTCAAATTTGTCTAAGTGGGAACTATTTGTTCACAGCCTTTACTCATTCATCCTTGGGTCATTGCTCAGTAAAGATTAACTTATCAGTGTCGTTGCTGGAGGTGCCTGGAAATACCCACTTTAAGTGAACTCTTTAAATACCACGGCAATGAGCTTCTGTGTTACTATATTTAAGTCAGACTTTTTCTCTAGTCTGACTGCCTAGTTAATATTTTAGTTTCATAACTACATATTTACTTATTGATTGATTGATGATTGATGTTTTGAGACAAGGTCTCTACATACCCCTGACTGCCTTGGAACTTACTATGTAGATCAGGCTGGCCTAGAACTCACAGAGATCTGGCTGCCTCTTCCTCCTGAGTGCTGGGATTAAAGGCATGGACCACCATGCCCAGCTTTCATGCTGTTTTAAAAATGAATATAGTTGGAACTGGAGAGATGGTTCAGTCATTAACAGTATCTATTTCTCTTCGAGAGGACCTGAGTTTGGTTTCCAGCACTCACATCTGGCATCTACAACCACTTTTAGCTCCAACTCCAGGGGATCCAATATCCTCTTCTGGAACTGTACTTATGTATATAAGCCCATTCTCTCTCTCTCTCTCTCTCTCTCTCTCTCTCTCTCTCTCTCTCTCTCTCTCTCTCTCTCTCTGTCTTTCTCTCTCTGTGTGTCTCTCTGTGTGTCTCTCTCTGTGTCTCTCCCCCCTCCCCCCCCTCTCTCTCTCACACACACACTTTAAATATATTTAAAATATAAACGGTCAAATTTGTTTCATGGTTTTCCTACATGGATTTGTTTTTGTTAACAGTTCTACAACTCAGAGAATCACTACCTCATAACCTAACAAATATTGAATTGTATTTACTATATATAGCACAAATTTGCCATTAGGAACATATTTGGGGCGGGGAGAGGTTATTTTCTTGAGACAGGGTCTGATGTAAGCAAGGTTTTTCTTGAACTTGTTGTGTAGCTGAGGATAACTTTGAACTCCTGATTCTTCTGACTGCACTTCCCTAGTGTAGGAGGCATTGTAGGAATAAGCCTGATAGTGTAGGAACTTCTAGTTAATATTTAATTCTATTAGACTACCTTAGAAAAGTTAAGCCTTAGGGTAGGGAGGTAGCTCAGTGGTAGAGTGCTTGCCTACCAGAGTCTTGGATTTGATCTCCCCATCACAAAAAGTTGTCTTCAGAGTTTTTGAATTAAAAAATATTCTACCAAATACCAATTATGTAGTCAAGCCAAATCAAACCAAGACACTCTCTGAGCAGGTCTGAGAAAGCCAATCCAAACAGTTACTTAAGCTTATCTACTTAGAGGACTTTACCAGAAACTTAACATGAGGTTTCAAGACTTAGACTTTCAAGATTAGCCGTATTTACTGGCACACAGTAGGTGATCAGCAAAATGAGGCAAATGGGTAAGTGAGCAAGAATGTAGATTAGATAAATCAGAATTAAAACACACTGAGGCACATAGTTATTAAATGTCAGGGAGGGGCAAGGGTCTTTTGGCACCCCCTACTATGTCTCTTGGGCCTAGAATTATGCCGTGGGCAATAACTGATGCATAGGCAAAGGAATTGGATGTTTGTCTATCCCTCCACCTGATTTTTAGTCTCCAATAGCCTTCCTTGAATGGAAGAGAAGGAGATAGGGACCCTGGGTCATAACCAAAGGCAGACTCGGGCATCAGCAGCTGAGCTAGAGCCTGGAATCCCAGAAATGCTTTCTGGGAGATGCCAGGACCCTCGTAGTTACAAGGGGTTTCTTCTGCCAGTGTTGGAAGCCCAACCATATCTGGTCTGGAAATGGCAGAAGTCCCTCCCTGGAGAGATCTGGCACTGTCCAGGGTAGTCAGTGGGGACGCCAAGTCCTTCCCCTAAACAGTGGAGTTGGACAGAGCCTTCACTTGGGTGGACCAATGAGAACCCAAACAGGCAGGGCTTTTGGTAAAGCTATCTTAGAGACCCATTGCAACACAGCCTGTTCCTGAGGTCACACTGGCTTCCTCCTCTTCTGCCCAGAGTCTAGAACAGTAAAGTACCACACATTCCAGGAAGAGACCCCAAAGCCTGGCACCAGAGTATTGGTGACAGTTTTCCAAATATTACCCTTGGGTAATATTTCAGATTGCCCTGGCACAGCCCCAAAGAGTCCCGGGTCACCACAAGTGCAAGCCCCGCCAGCAGTTTAGGGGAGGACGGCTCCCCTAAACCGGTGCCCATGTTTGAGATTTTTTAGAAGCTTCCACGGCAAAGAAGAGAGGAAACGGTGAGCTTTATAAAGAACCATATTTATTTTCATTTACAGCATCAAATATCATAAATAAACCTAAACATCGTTTGCTGTGTGTGTGTAAAATACAGGGTTCCATATGGCACTGTAAATGAATTCTCTAGGGTCACAGACATGCCTTGCCGAGAGATTGGGAGGAGACTGTCTAAAGGGGCTGAGAGCAGGTGGGAGTGGGGTGGGGGGAAGGGAAGGCTCTCTTTGGTTGACATTTTAGAGAGGGGAATGCTGGAAGAGAAGAAAAGAGGAGAGGAGAGGACTTTGTACTGGCTGGGTTCTGCGCCAACACAGCAGGCAAGTGCGGCATGCAGGACTGGGTGGAAGCTGGAGAGCAGGGTGGCCCTAGCTGCTTGTGAGAGGCACTGGCTGCAGTCTGAAAATGTGGGGCTGGACTCACATCTGCTCTCTGCCCTCCGTTGTGACTGCTTCTTGTAGTAGCACATGACTGGTGCGCTGCTCCAGGTAAATGAGCAGAGATTATGCCCTTTCCATAGATTGACAGGAGCATCCACAGTGGCTGCCCTTCTCCTGTGACCACAACTGTCCCATTAAAGCTTGTGAAACAGTAAGGGACTAAGAGCCCAGAGGCACGTGAAAGGCATAGTAAGGCTCTTGGACTAACTATGCTGAACCAGGGCAAGGGCTCGCTATTGTCATTATAGTCACAGCACAGAGAGCATGGGTCAAGCTGGCCTGAGAGTCTGGGGGAAAAAAAAAGTATACTTTTAAAACCTCACCAAAATGAGTCACTTATGGTCTCAATTAAAGGCATTAGTAATCTTTGTATTAGAATGGGTTGAAGAAAATATGCTTAGACATGTCTTTTTTCAGAGGTTACTAAGTAGAAATGTTTTGAAAGGTGACAAGAGCCCTCGGTATTGTCTCACAATCATGGTGAACCCTCCCAAGAAGACAAAAGGTTTTAAAAGGGCAACTGAGAAAACATGCAAAGAAGCCAGCCCACAGTGCAGAGGAGAAGGGGCATGGGGCATGCACTTGTTGTGGACCCAGACTGCTGGCTGGGCTCCAGAGAGGGGAAGCAGAACATGGCTTTCAAGCTGACCCCCGCCCCATGCTCTCTACCATTCACGCCTCTAGCGAGTCCACATTAGTAGGCAAGACACTCACAGTTAGCACAACCAGTACCACCGACGGACGCAGAGGATGGGGTGCAGAAAGCGGGTTAGGGGTTAGTACCTCTCTCTGAAAGTTGCCAAGAAAATCAGTCACCTTAGAGCAGAAGTGTCAGCCAAGAAGTGGGTGTAGGACTGGAAGGCTGAAACGTACTGGCGGCCGCAAAGTGAGATTGGAGAGAGAAAGACAGAAAGGAGGACTTAGCAAGGGTCTAAAACAAATACAACCACAATGGGAAAGGACACTGGAGGTAAGGAACAGGGCAACCACTGTCCCTCACAGAGGACTGCCTGCTTAGGAGGGACAAACCTTCCTGGTGGTGGCTGGCTCTTCATTTCCAAGAGTGGATGCCCAGGGTCTGCATAGTAACAGAACTCCATTCCTGTCTGCAAATGTTCCCAGGACCTTCTGCCCCCCCCATGGCCCCCTCTGTCTCCAGTTTACTCTGGGGTCTCATATTCATCCTTGAGGCGAATTCATCTCTAGAGTATCTGCCTCCCAGGACCTATCCCCGCTGTTGCCCACCAGGAAGGTTCAAGGACTCAGAATATACAGACGTCTCAGCCCTGTGTCAGACACACCCTGTCTACCAGAGTAATTCAAGCCAGCCTCTGTACGGCTGTAAATGAGATTTTCTTTTTTTTGGAGAGTTCACTCTGGCTTCCCAGAGCATTCCACAAAGCATCCCAGCCCACCCTGGGCTACACTACAACATGACCTCGAGAATTCACGCGACATAATGAAACCTACTAGGACTCAAGGGATCCTCCCATCATTCTTGATCATTAACACCCCAGCTACACTCGGGGCATGTACAGTGCTCATCACCACACTGGCAACAGTTCCAACAAGGTCAGAGGTGCTGGTTCCCACTGATTTGGCCACAGCCATGCCTGTCTTTCCCATGACTTCTGGACAGAGTCTAGAAAAGCACCCTTCTTTCCCCATCCTTCAGAAAGCTGATGTCAAAGCTTTCAAGATGCCTGGTCTTTAACCAGACCTTTCTAATCTTGAGAGGGCACGCATGCGGTAGCAGCTCTAAGTAGCTGTCTTGTACCCAGTGACTGTAGACACGTGACGTACCTAGAAGGCCCTTCTCATCCCTCCAGTTGCTCAACCTGCTGCTGAAGCTGAGCATCACAGAGAGGGTGGGGACAGCTGAAGGCTCGTTCCAGAGCAGAAAACACTGTGGGCTTGGAGTCACCCGAAGACCAGATGCTATTATTTTTCTGGGGCACTGGGAAAAGGGTTTAACTGTGTTGGGGACGCATACAAGGTAGCCATGTGACTAAGCATCCAGGATGCCACCAGCACTGATCAGGACTTTGCTTCCCAGAGGCCAGCAGGTTCTCAGTTCAAAGAACATCAGGGAGGGGCAGCTGAACCATGGTGGGCCATGGTGGCTCAGCCTGCAGCCTGGGTTGGCTGTTAACAGGGGTGGAAAATGACGTCATCTGAAATAGTTTGTCCTCAGCATTGCATTAGCTTGACAACCATTCAGGGTCAAGTGCCAACAGGCCTTCACTGCTGTGCCCATTAGTGGGGAGGAAAATATCTGTTTGCAGTGTGGCAACCCTGTGGTTCTATGTCATTGGCTGTGATTCAGTGGACAGGAGGGAAAGCCTCTAAGCCACTCTTTGATTTTATAAGGTATGAGCAAGACACCGCTCGCCTACCCTGAGGACAGATAGTACTGAGACCCTGCTGTGTGCTTTGATCAAGTTTGGTTTATTTTACCCCTGTGCTTACTTCTGCCAACCTCATTATGTTTCTACATATCTGTGTTTTTGAAACAAACAAACCCAGCACCCACTGTGACCAGGTGGCATCTGGATGTGTAAATCAAAAGGCACTGGTCACATGACGGGTGCCCTCTCTTTTGTGACTCTAGTCTCAGCTCATTAACTTTGCTGGCAGCAATGAATCTCAACTCACTGCCAAGTTTAAGGGCCTTGTAAAACTAGCGATAACAGTTGAAACAGTTAGAAATATTGATACTTGTAGAAAAATAGTGCTTTCTTTTTTGGCTTATGAAAAGTTAAAAATTGAAATGTAAACCCAGAAATATGGCTCGCTTTGGTTTGAAACAAAACAAAACAAAACAAAACACAAAGCTGTTAGAAAACAAACACATAAAAAAAAAAATCCTTCATGTTGTCCCTGGCCCCAGCACCATGAAGAGATGCTCAACCCTGTCAAAGTCCGGCATAAGTGGCCAATGTGGGACTCTTTGGCTTGGAGCTAATTGGTTACAGATGCTGGCCAGAGCCAGAGCAAACTACAAACATCTGCAGTCTACACTTGGAAATGTTAGGGCACTGCAGGGCAGCACACACCTCACTGCAGCTTCACTGGGATAAACCTGAGCAGCCAGCTGCGGATGCTCTCCAGAGACTCCTCGGACTCTCTGTACATGGCAGCCAGGACCTCGGAGAAAGCCCAGAGCAGCAGCAGCCCCAGGCTCAGGAGCTCAAACATGAAGCAGTAGTTGTGAGCATTGTCCCGCACGTGGTGGCCAGCAGCCTGCAGGAGTCCCTGCATCCACCTACGCAGGCTCTGGGGCAGGTTGAGCAGGCCTCTCGTCAGCCTGAGAGGCCAGCTGAGCGCCTTCCTAAAGAAGGAGGTGGAGATACCTGGGGGGCTGCCTTCTGGGGTGCTGATGGCCGCCACTGCACAAGAGCTTTCCGTGGGAACATCCCTCCGAGGTGCTTCCTGCTCCTGCCGTGTTCCTTCCTCCTGAGGAAGACAGCAAAGCAAGGCCACTTAGTCGGTGAGTCTCAGGAGACTGAGCCCCTGTTCTTGGTACTGAGTGTGGGTACAACTTGGTCTTAAGCGGGGCAAACTCACCATGCCGTTCGCTAGCCTTCAAAATGTGCATGCCCGTTGACTTGCACACTTACTTGTACTGATACATAGTCCACAAATGACTATAAATAGGGATTAGGGTTTGTATGCAAGTATATTCATCATAAAAATCTTTGCAAGATAAATTATTAAATGGCACAAAAGCCCAACAGGATGGAACTACTAAAATAGATTACTGACTATGCATAAAATACAATCTTTTAATAGCATTAGAAATTACACTCCTAAGCAAAGTGATCACAGCATTCAGGAGGCGGGGGCGGGGGCGGGGGCGGGGGCAGGGGCGGAGGCAGAGGCAGAGGCAGAGGCAGAGGCAGAGGCAGAGGCAGAGGCAGAGGCAGGTAGGGCAGGTAGGTCTCAGTGACTTTGAGGCCAGCTAGGACTAACCATTGAGTTACAGGCCAGTCGGGTTAACATAGATCCTGTTTCAGTTTAAAAAAGGGTTTTATTCCTGAAATGCCAACTCCTCACTTCTGCTCTCCAATTTCTTCCCTTCCCCACCCTTATCCCTTGTTGAGTGTAGCTAAGTTGCTTAGACAGGTCTTAAAGTTCATATGTAGACTGGGCTGGGTCCAAATTCAAAAGCTCCTGCTTTGATCTCCCAAGGGCTGAGATTACATAGGAGCTAGAGAGATGGCTCAGTGGTTAAAAACACTGGCTGTTCTGCCAGAGCACCTGGGTTTGATTCCTGGCACCCGCATGATGGCTCACCACCATTTGTAACCCCAGTCCCTGGGGATCTGATACCCTCTTTTGGCCTCCATGGGCACCGGGCACACATGTGGTCCACAGACATATAGGTAGAAAACCCACCCATACATAAAGACTAAAATGGAAAACAATTAAAAAAAGAAGAGTCTCCGTATCATGGGAGCCTGTACTTGATACACTTTCAGCGAAGAAGCCTAGAAAGCTATAGAGGTGGGATACACAGGGAAACCCCCGGGAGGAGAGACAGTACAATGTCAGGTTTTCCAACATCAGTCATCTTGAAAGATTACTGTAAGGCCAACTGGAGTTTTTCCAAGGTAAGTGGTCATAGGTAATTTTCCTGTCTTTATTTTTATTTACTTTCTCATTTTCTGATAGCGAGCCTAGGGCTATATCATTAGGAAAGCTCACGTTATGAGTTTCTAGTTTCTATTGGAGCGAGGTGGTTCATCAAACTGGAAAGAAAGTATTCCTGAGAGCTGCCGGGGGCGGGGGACAGGGGGCAGGGGGCAGGGGGCAGGGGGAGCTGCCACAAACCATCAGTGAAGTCAGTGACTGCTTTAAAAGCCTAGGAAGGGACCTGAGAACCCACCCTTCCTCCTGGAAGCAGTACCCTGTGGCTCCAGGGCACAGTTCAGCAGACAGCCTGATCCATGAGCAAGCATTGACTTCTCAGAGGAAGCTGGCGACCTACCAGGGAGCTGTTGTCTGAAACAGGCTTGGCCCCAGAGGCTGCTGAAGAGACTAAGAAAACCCAGAACATGCTAGAAGGGAAGCAGGGACTTTTGCTTGTTTGGGAGCAGTCTCTGCCCCTCTGGGGCTAGAGAAGACTGTCTGACTCTGAGGCTGTCTTTAGAGACCTCATCAAGGGGGAGGGATCACCCTGCTCCCCCAGCACCGTGGAGACCAACGCACCTCTCTTTGTTGATTCAGCTCTGCCCGTCTCTTCCGCTGTTTGCTGCTGGTTTTGCAGTGAACAAAATGGGGCTTGCAGTAAAATTTGCCTGTGAGAAAAGACACATGCGCATGCAGTTTTCCTCTGTAGACAGAACCATTGGGATGAATGTTCATCCTCGCCCAGTCAGAATACAACAGCCATGGATATAAGCCCAGCACAGTTCAGACTTGAGCACGGTCTTATCCACCTGCCCTAAAGTGGTTCCAAGATAGACAGAGCTGGCAATGGGGAACTCCCTGAATGGGCTAAAACTGCCAGGTAACTCACGAGTCAGATTTTGTCACAAGGTCAGTTGTCAGGGAGATAAATAGGTAGCTCCTCCAGTATCAGACCCTCAGTATTTCTGTAATCTTGAAGGTCAGGACAACCAGCCAGGGCTGAGAGAAAAGACTCAGGCAGAGTGCATGCTAAGTAAAAGGGCACTGCCTGGCACCACTGGGTATCTTCTAGAAAAGCCTTGCTGCCTACTCCTACAATAGTAACGGTAATAATAATAATAATAATAATAATAATAATAATAATAATGATGATATAGGAAAACCTTATAAATACTTCATGAAACTTAACCCCCACATCCTTATGAGCTAAGAACAGTTATTTCTTTCCTTTGTTCTTCTGAGGCAGAGCTTCTGTGCAGGCCCCAGCTGGTCTGGAACTCAGAATCTTACTGTCTTTGCCTCTTGAGTGCTGGGATCACTGGTGTACAATGTCCATACTGGTCCTATCATTATCCTCATTTTGCATATGAGGAAGCTGAGGGACCAAGACTTTAACAACCCCAAGGTTATGTAGTGAGTAGGTGCTACTGTCTGAATTAACATTTTTGTTTGTTTGATTGGTTGGCTTTCTCTTCTCTTCTCTTCTCTTCTCTTCTCTTCTCTTCTCTTCTCTTCTCTTCTCTTCTCTTCTCTTCTCTTCTCTTCTCTTCTCCTCTCCTCTCGTTTCTTTTCTTTTAAGACAAGGTCTCTCTGTGTATCCTTGGCTGTCCTGGAACTCACTCTATAGACCAGGCTGGCCTTGAACTCAGAGATCTACCTGCCTCTGCCTCCTGAGTGCTGGGCTGAAAGGCATGCGCCACCACCTCTATGGTAGGATAGTTTTAAGGCACACAATTAGAAGCACAGTGTCACATTGTCCTACATTCTATATGATAGTAGAAAATCAAAGGTTGAAGGATTAAAAGTGACCTCTCAAAGCTGGAGAGATGGCTCAGTGGTTAAGAGCATTGGCTGCTCTTCCAGAGGTCCTCAGTTCAATTCCCAGCAACCACATGGTGGCTCACAACCATCTGTAACAGGATCTGATGTTCTCTTCTGGCACGCATGTGTACATGCAGAAAGAGCACTCATATCATATACATAAAACAAATAAAATCTTTTTTAAAAAGGTGATCTCTCTGTACAGTGACTGTAATTCTTTGCAGATGAGCTCTGGTAGGCCACTTAGTCAAATTGGTGCAAATGTTAAGGCCAATTTTATTATTCATATTTTGTGTGTATGTGCAGGTAGGTATACTCATGTGTGGGGGTAGTTATGTGTGTGTGTAGATTAGACCTTAACTTCAGCTATAGTTTTTCAGGTACCATTTACCTTGGTTTTCTGCTTTTGTTCTGAGACAGGGTTTCTCCCTGGAATACATGGATTAGGCTAGGCTGACCAGCCAGAGAGCCCTAAGGATCTCCCCAGTGCTGGAATGATGAACATGCACCAGCGTACATTGCTTCTCTTTTTCTTTCTTTTCTGTTTATTTGTTTGGAGACAGAATCTCACTGTGTTACCTGGGCTGGTCTCAAACGTCAGAGACCAACCTGACTTTGCCTCTCTAGTAGTGGGATTAAAGGTGTGCACTACGGCACCTGGCCCCATTTAAACAAAACAAAACATGGGTTCTGGGGACTGGACTCAAGCCTTCATGGCTGCATGACAAGCACTTGATTTATGAAGCAATCTCCCAGCCGCACCTGCTTTATTAGTATACCATCATCCATGAAGTTCTTATTGTGCCATTAATGCTGGGCACGTCACACAGTTTATCAGGTTTGAATATCTTGGCCTCGAAGGCACCATGAGAAGTGGTAGGGCTGAATGGGATAGTGAGAGACCTCAGCAGACAGTAGGTGTCACTGTGTCTGGTGTACTGTAGGCTTCTGTTCTCCATGGTAGCATCTCCCAGTTCCCCTAAGCAGTGTTCCTGATGATATCATACCCCATGTTGGTAAGTGTTGGGTATCCTAGAGCCTCCAGAGGGCTGGGACCCCAGAGCAAGGTCACATCTGAGACCAAGGTCAGAGGTCAGTGCTTTCCTGGCCCCCAGGGTTACCTTCATCACAGTCAAAGGCATAGGCAGCCTGGCGCAGGGTGGCACTGCAGATGCTGCATCGGAAGCACTCTCGGTGGAAAACGTGGCCCTCGACACTCAGCCGCTCCATCACGTATACACGCTTCTTACAAAAGTAGCAGGTGTCCTTGCCGCCCAGGCTCAGGGGGGGCGCCTTTCGCAGGGATTCCTGTGGGCAGGAAAAAAAGCAAGGGCTGAATAAGTCTTCAAAGGCCAGGCCTAGGATTGCTGAAATTCTTTTAAAAAAAAAAATCACAGGGACTTCTGCAGCTTATGTCATTGCAAAGAAGAGCGTGGTGCGGGAAGACCCTCACCACACAGCCTCCAGTCCTGCAAGGCCTCTTCCTTGACTGACCTAAATGAGTAGACATCGTGCCCCAATGTGTCTACCTAGTGTTGCTTTCTTGAGTCCTAGAGGACAAACGTCACTGGGCACTACGGTGATGATGTGTAATGGTCAGTGCTAGTTGTCCACTTGATAGACTCTAGTATCACCTGGGAGATGGGCCTCTCTGAGGCTTGTGGTGGATTACCTCGATTAGTTACGGAGCAGGAAGACCCACCCACTGTGAGTGGTACCAACCTCTGGCTAGGAGCTCAGACTGTGTAGATGAACAGCAGTAAGCTTAAGCTGATCTCTCTCTACTTCCTGATTGTGGATGCAGCGTGTCCAGCTGCTTCGAGTTCCTGCTTGACTGTACCTTGAACTGTGAGCTATATAAACCCCCCTGGAGCTGTGTTTGTCAGGGTACTTACTTCATCACAGCAACAGGAAAAGAAGCCAAGGCAGGGTGAACTATATGTCTTTGCCCACTGCAGTGATGGGGACCACACCCAAGTGAGGACTGGGTGTGACCTCGCATCTATTCAATAGAGTGCAGAAAAGGGGTGTTTGTGTCTTCTAGTTCCCCCCTTACTTGCAACAGGGGAGGGAAGGGCTGGAGCAGACTGGTGCTGGGCCTCCTCAGCCGGGGCAAAGCCTCCATGACTTGACTTGCAAGCAGCAGCTTCCAGGCCAGTCCCTCCTGCCCCACTCCTCCCTGAAGGAGAGCAAATCAATAGTCAGTGCCCAGTGTCACTGATGGCAATATGCCGCCTCGAGTGAGGAAGGAGAGAGCCAGAGGGGAGACACACAGGCCCTGCCACTCATGTCTCAGTTCCCAGGTCTGCTTAGGTCAACACTAACACTGAAGCGGGGGTCGGGGGTGGGGTAGGGGACTACAGGAGGGGGAGTGGAGGGGTGGGAGGGCTGTCCAACAGCCCTGCAGAGTCTGGTGCTGAACGGACCCTGAAAGCCACGGATAGCAGGGTGCATGCCTCGCTTGGAAAATCAACCACAAGGACCCAAGTGAAGATAGACTTCGAGGAAATGTGGCTTCCTCCAACCTCTGCTGGATCCAGCCGACGTTCAACACCCCTGCCTTGTTGCCCTGAGAATGGGTCCCTTTCAGTATCCTCACACTCTTGCCCAGGGAGGCTGGGTAAATATCTTCAGGTTGAGGCTGACGGTGCATTTCCTTACCAGGTCTGGAGAGGTGGCCTGTGTCTTAGGTCTGTGATCATTCAAGTACAGATTGACCAGAACTTCAGCTGCAGCCCCTATTCCGCTGGAGACTTTCCCTACTGTCAGCTAGCCAAGAGCAGAGGCGAGGAGTCAAGGAAACAGATAAAAGGAAAGGCAGTTAGCACCAGGCAGGAACACAGGGCAAGGTGGGAAAGGGTTCCTGCCCACAGGAAAGTGGAACCCCAGAGTCTCCAGAGGTAAGCCAGACCACCAGGAGTAGATGCCAGAGTTATGGAAATGGACAGAAGAAGCCAAAAACTGGTGGGAGCAAAAGGAATGAAATGCCTGTTTCTCCTTCTCGGAATTCTATAGAGTTGTCAACTCAGAGAGATAGAGCCAGGGCACAGTGACACATGCCTGAATTCCCAACACTCGGGAAACCGAGGCAGGAGAATTGCTATGAATTTGAGGCCAGCCTGAGTGACATAGTACAATCTAGACTTGATTGGACTATAGAATGAGGTCCTGCCCCCAACTCAGAAAAACCAAACCAAACCAACAAAACCACCAACAAAGCCACAGTCAAGGGTTAGAGGGTGGCATCTGTGGTTAACGGGTCCTTTTTTTTTTTTTTTTTTTTTTTAAATGTAACAATCTACATTTTCCTAATGAGTAAACCAGGTCTAGAAGTTCATGGCTCTGTGCCACACCCTAGAACCTGTCTAGAGTGGAGCTGGATCTCAGCCCTGCCGTATAATCTGCTCAGCAGCCAATGCAGCATCCAGGAAGATAGCTCTCTTGTGGGATGGCTACAGACCAGAATCATTGAACAGCTCAAATAGGGGATGGAATAATCCCACATCCAGGCCCAGCCAACTGCACTTCCCAAGCAGCTCTGACAGACCACACTGAAGGCTTTGTCTGGAGGTGAAAAGTGCATAGACCAAGAGGCCAGACGTACTGGTTGTGATCCCCAGGCTCTTGAGGGAGGCTTCAAGACCTTGCTGCCTTCCAAATTCAACCTCTGAGAGGAATGGCCACAACTAGTAGCCATTTAAACTGCCAGGACTCTGGTAAAAAGTTGCCTCACATAATGAGTCTTATGTGATTAAAAACACCTTTTATCCAAACCCAAGCCTGCTCTTGGAAGCCATGTCTAATCTGGTTGTTACCAGACTTGAGAACTAAGCAGGATGTTCAGGGACTACAACTAAACATGGATCCCCAGCTCCCAGATCAGAGCTATCGTGCCCCAGCATCTGAAGCTAACTCTTCAGATCCCTGACAAAGCAGGGATCATGGCTGAACAGAAAGGAAGGAGAGAAGATTACAGGGACCCTCACACCTTTGGTCATTCTAGAAGCTGTACCATTGAAAGAAGTTTGGGATAGTCACTCAGTATGATGAGGGCTTGGGAGGGGACTATAAGGAACATGGCTTCAAGCTACTGGCAGGCAGGGGTTCTCGTGTCGCTTGGAGCCTCTGAGGAGCCTGTGCAAAGCTACAAGCAGCAGCTGCCAAGCCAGCCACCCCCACAGGTCTAGCCTGGGAAAAATAAAAATTCTGCTTTGACACAGTCTCTTCCTACTTTTAGGAACCTGCGCAAGGCAAGAAATCTGGCTTCTTCTTCCAGGAAGGTTCAGGGGTGTTGGCTCCAGACAATAAGCCACTGTTTGATGTTCCATCCCCTGGTAGGACCCTTGACTCTGCCCCCAAGATAGACAGGCAAAACAGGAGGTTTGCTTGAAAAATAAAGAGGACAGGGAGGCTAACTTTCCCACTGGGTACTGCCCGCCCAGCCTCCTATGATGTGAACCGACTTCACATCACTCTCCCAGAAAGGAGGCATGGGGTGCCGTAACACCCACAGACTATACCCAGACTGTACCTGCCACCTGATGGAGCCGAGATTCAGCCTGTCTTCTCTGAGACTAGAAATCCAAGTCTCTAATGATGAGACCTCATTAACTACTTAGCTAATAAGTACTTTATGCCACTGAACTTCTAAGCAATCCCAACTTATGGGAAAAAAAAATCACTGAAGCTTGCAGAGGACTTTGAGGGTGCTGGGAGTGTCCTCCAAACACACTGGGATAGTCACAGCCTGTTCAGGTTGTTCTAATCAGCTGTGTAAGTCACAAAGCAGCTGGGTGGGGATTTGGGAGAAGTAATGTCCAAAATGAAGACCGCACCCAGACTTTTCATTAGGAGCTAACTAAGTAGGCAGTGGGTCTCCTCTCTAGTCTGCCCTTCCTACCTGCTGGGAACCATCCTAGGTCACTGAGCCATAAAAAGGACTCACAGAGGTTGCAAGGAACTCAAGAGATAGAGACTTGCCTCAAGGGATGAGAGGTTCTTGAAGCTAGTCAGGACCAGCAGGAAAGTGAGCATTACTCTGAAGACTGGGGGTTATCATCCTTCTAAAAATTATTTTAGATTTACTTTATTATATGTGCGTGAGGGTTTGCCTGCATGTATGCACGTATACCATGTACGTGCCCGGTGCTCTTGGAGGCCAGAAGAGGATATCAGATGTCCTGGAATTAGGGTTACAGATGGTTGTGAGCCGCCAGGGTACTGAGATCTGAATCCAGGTCCTCTTAACTGAGCCATCGCTCTAGCTCCTTCTCTCTGTTTCTTGACAAGAGGAAGACTACCTTGGCTCCATGAGAGGAGACTATAACGCAGTCTCTGCCTGGGAGCCAAGTTTTCATCAGCTGGGGAGTTACCAGGGGGCCTGACGTCTGAGAAAGGATGAAATGCATAGCTTGTTCAGAGATGTTGAGAGATTCATCTTGAGGAGAAACATGGCACAAGAGTCACACATTCTTAGCAGAAGACGCACATACACTGAATAGCAAGCCGCATGTGTTTGTGGGGGTGGGGACTGGATGATGGGAATGCTGGCGATCTGTCCTGGAAGAATTTATTTAAATGTGAAACTGAACATTCTGATGATTTAACAAATATTTTTTTTAAAAAAAATTAGCCATTTCAGACTACTCTGGGACTGTTTTTGCAGTGCTGACATAACTTTCAATAGTCTTATAATTTTCAAGAATTTGAATATTTTTCACTATTTGCTGTTCCTTTTTAATTCAAACCATTTTTCAGTGAATTAGTTAGAATGAGTTGCATGAGGTTGGTTATTTGGGGCAGGGTATCATCTCACACGGCCTTTGACTAACCTCACATATAATTTATTTCTCCTCTGTGAACCTTAGTTTCCCCAACTGTGAAGTGGGGAGATACTCCCAAGCTTACAGGGTTGCAGAAGCATCCTAAAATACCCTGGGTAGAAGTGGAGAGGTGGCTTTGAGGTTGAGTGCCTTACTCTGAAACGAGGACCCGAATTTAGTTCCTGGTACCCACATCAGGTACCCATAGCCACCTGTAACTCCAGATTCAGGGAGTCCAATGCCCTTTTCTACAGGCACCTACACACAGCAGACATTAATGTAGACACACAGACACGGACACAATACAAACAAGTGACTTTGGGGGGACCCTCACTGGTGCTGGCCACCTAGAGGTCCTCAGCAGGCAGTCGGTGAAACTGGACCACATGTAGCCTGGAGTTCCGGCTTTTAGACACTCTTTCTCCCTCTCCCTCTTTCCTCTGCACAAACAAGATGTGGCTTTGTCCTCCCTGAGACATTCTTGATTCAAACATAGTGACACAGATATTGTCACAAGCATCAATGCCAGAGGCTGTAGGGGTGACTGGTCTTCCACCAAGAGATAGTCTTCACATAGTTCTGTGACCCCCTTCCATCTCAGAGCTCTATCCAGATGTGAAAGTCATTTTCACACTAGACCAGGCTAGCTCAGCTACTCCCCAAGTCTGTATCTCTGATGTCAGTTGTCCTGTCTTGGCCATCTCTCTAATGGAGGAGGATGCAGGACCCTTTGTGGACAAACAGTGGGACTTCCCCACCTTGGGCCCAGAACTCAGCTCACACAGCAGGTGTCCAGGCTGTGCTTCTCTGCAGATGGGCCATCTATGTCCAACTGGCATGTTCTGAGCACCAAGCAAGCCCACACAAGGCATTTGGGGAACAAGAATCAAACTTCCAGGGGTTTTTGAGCTGAGGGCTTGAGAAAAGGGGGAGGTTCAACCAGCAGAACCTGAATAGCTTCTTGGGTCCTGGGTGGTGGTGGCCAAGGAATCCCCCACTGAGGGAGGAGCTCCTAGACAAGAAAACCACAGAGAACAAGCTATTGGACTTGGTTCCTTGTCTTTCTGCCCAAGGCAAGGCAAGGGCAAGGTAACAACACTTCCTTTTTTGAGGATATTAAAAATGACATGCTCAGAGCTGAGACCAGCCTCGAGAGCTGTGAGCTCCCAGGGAAAGCCTTCATCTGCTTGACGTTACCCCTGGTGATAGGCATGCAAAGTTGGCATCGAGCACTCACAGCTCTTGAAGCTCCTTGGACTCTAAATCACCCAGGGTGGCATTTGTTCTTAAGCGGCTATTTTAGAGCTACGCGCTTTAGGTAAATGAGCTTTCTAGATGTCTCTTCTATGGGGAAAGGGAACAGTGACTCCATTTACTCCCAGTGGTTGACTTATAGGCTAAGAAACCGATGCTCAGAGAGGCCTGTTACCTTGTCCAAGGTTACACAGTGAGCCTTTAAAGTCAAGTCTGATTCTAAGCTCAGATTCTCTTACTTAATAACATCCTACTTCCCTCGTACACACCAGCCACTGGAATATTTAAATCCTTCTAGACTAGTGTATATCAGAAGCCCCCACACTGCTGCCAAGCCCCATCCCTGGGACAAAGGGAAGATGCTATGGATGGAGGAGGGGACTTTGAGATCTGTCCTAGTACCAGATAACACAAGACAGATTGCCCAGCCAAAGCATGCCCACTGATGGCATCCCTTTTTAATATGAACAGCCCAGAGTAAATCCTGTAAATCTGGTCTTAACACAAGCACCCAGGGGGTAGGGGAAGCTTGGATTTGAGGGATCACTGCTCTTCTGGTCCTGGTAGTTGGCTAAGCCCTAGTGGCGCAATCCTTGGCCCAAATGCCAAATCCTTCCCGGCCATCTTGTTCTTGTAAGAACTCTGGCAAATGCCAGCAGCCAAAATATGGACCAAACTGACTGGCTTCCCCCTTTGAAAGAAAAAGTGAATAGGTGATAGGGATTTGATGAGACAAAGGAGGAAATGACACTGGTCACAAGACAAGGCATGAAACCCACTGTCCAATGCTTTGACACTAGGTGATACAGCAAAAGGCCTCAAGACTCTGTGATTATTCAAATAAAAGTCCACAGGACCTATCCAAACTTCAAAAAGGCATCATTTGAGAAGGTGCCAGGCACAACCTGAAGGCAGAGCCTGGGCCACATCTCTTGGAGATGGTGACTCATGTTTGCGTCTCTGTGGGTAATGTGTGATCCTCAGGGGGAGTTTGACTCAACCTGCGCCCCTGACAAAGTGACCCACCCTGGACTCTCAGGGTTGGGGTACAACTCCAAAGCAGGATCAGAGCATGCTGGAAGCTAAGCAAAATTTCCAGGTATTTTTCTTCCTCCCCCTTCTGTGAATTGTAGCAGCCTCGTACTGGCAGTCAGAGCACTTCCTCATCTGATGGGAAGAAGCATCCGGTTCCAGGTTTTCTTCTTGGGAGAGATACCATCAGGATGGAATGAGACTGTCTATCAACAAGTCAGCATCTGATGTAAAGGGCAGCCGAGTCTGTCCTCAGAGGAGGCTAGGACCATGGTAGATACTGCATATGCAAAGCCTGGTTTTGCCCTAAGGATGTGGAGTTTGGAGGGAGGGAAAGGTGGAGGCAGGACAAGCAAGATCCTATCCAAGAGGCCTGCAACTGGACCCTCACAGCTCCATCCCCAGCTGCCTACCATGGACTCACCATGAGAAGAACCCCGGGAGTCTTTGAGTGTGGGCACTGAGGGACACTGAAGCACAGAGAGATTCAGTCACTTGCCCATCTCGCCAGGGTGACTCCTCTTAAGAGCACCCAAGATTATCCCCAGCCACATTTGAAATGTACATTGGCCTGTGATTAACAAGCTGGAAGCTGTTACAATGTCCCAGTTATGGACGGTGGTAGGACACACCTTTAATCCCAGCACTTAGGAGGCAGAGGCAGTCAGATCTCTGAGTTCAAGACCAGCGTGGTCTTCAGAGTGAGTTCCAGAACAACCATGGCTACATAGAGAAACCCTACCTCAAACAAAACCAAACAATAACAAAACAAACAAACAAACAAAAAACCCAAACAAAAAACCCAAAACAAAAAACAAACAAACAAATCCCAGTTACACATCTGCCTCAGGATGGGTGGCTGGGGTTGTTCTGGGAGATGGTAAGGCAGAGGATCAAGTCCACAGAAACAAGGGAAAAGCTCCAGCAGAGCCATCTCAAAGCCAGCCTCAGTCAGTCTCTCCCTCCCCAGGTTTGGAGCTTCCCTTAGACGGCTTACAGGCCGGTATCTCTGACAGAGCTCTATCCATCTACCTCAGACAGATCGTCGGACTGTGGTTGAGAACCATGGACCCCGGGATTCTCCTTAAACCTTTCTCTTCTTATCTACTTCTGCCTCTGCTCAGTTCTCACAGACATACGACAGCCTTCTTGCCCATTCTACTTTATACTGCTCCTTGTCTCCAGCACCCTAGTTCTGCTAATGCTGTAAATCTTCCACAGCAATTATCGTCTTACCTTGTAACATATATGGCTTACTTATACACCACATTAATATTGGTTTTTCCTCCTATTATAGCACAGCCTCCTTAAGATAGAGGCTTAACTCTGACTCATTGATGCCTATGCCAAGAGTCTGAAGTATCCAACCAGAGTTTAATAAATACTTGTTGAGTGAAGGAAGGTTCACTTGGTGGCTTAGTGAGAGACCTTGGTTAAAAATTGACCAAGAGCCGGGCAGTGGTGGCACATGCCTTTAACCCTAGCACTTGGGAGGCAGAGGCAGGCAGATTTTTGAGTTCAAGGCCAGCATAATCTACAGAGTGAGTTCCAGGATAGCCAGGGCTACACCGAGAAACCCTGTCTCAAAAACAAACAAACAAACAAACAAACAAACTTACCCAAGAGCCTGGTGAAAAAACCCTTGGAAGGGGCTCTATGATGGTTGGCAGGGATAAGCTGACTATTGACAAGAGTTTGTCAGATCCAGGTTCTATCTCCTGCTACCACTTAGGCGGTAGAGAGAACCTCTTGAGGGTAGAAGAATATCAGGGACACAGAGAGGGAGGGCTTTGTCAAGATCAGCTTTGAAGGGCCCAGAAAACAGAAGAGAGGCTAGGCAGTGAGACTTAAGGTGGCTCTGGCTGACTACTGGAGCCACTGCCTGGCCTGTGGTCAATGCCTTCCCTCCTCACCTCCATCATTCCATCAAGATCAATGGTGGAGGTGATGTTTCCCATGGTGGGAAGTAGCTCCCTGGATAGAAAGTCTGTCCTGAGACCTTGCTGATGGTGCTGGCAAAAATGTCCATTTCTACTCACATAGCTCACTACGATGTGAGCTAGGATCCCCCTTTACACTGGGAGTGGGGAGAGCAGTGGCTCTGATGGGCCAGGGGGCTTAAAGGCAAACAGCTGACAGATGTGCTGACGCTGACAATGATGCTGCTCAGGATGCATCTGTGCTTAGACCGTGACCATACCTGTTTTTCAGTAACACTGGGAACCAGGAGTGCCTGTGTTACCTCCTCCTGGTTTTAGGGTAAGCTTTATGCCCAGGGGATGGGGAAACCAGAGGGGGCCAGGTAATAAGATTTCATCTTTCTTTTGAGATTCTTTCTATGCACATCTCCCCGCTCAGGGTACTAATGGGAACAGAACTCCCAGTTACAAAATGAGGGGCAACTTGGAGATTTTTTGCTAAGAGAACAGCACGAAGCTGGAAGTACACCAGCTCAGGAGCACAGGAGTCAGGGAACCTCAGACAGGAAGCGTTCAGCCCTGCATGCTGACCTCTGCAGGAGACAGGCCAACAACAGACTGTGAGCTCAGCGGAACAGTTTGGCTCATCCCAAAGGTTAAACATGTGTCTTAGATCCAAACTAACTCTTGTTCACAGAACAGTTCACTCTACTGAGTCATGGCTGGCTCTCCACCTCTCTCCCTCTGAGCTAGCTAACTTCTGTACTGCTACCCAAATCATCCTTCGAGAACATAGGGTGGATCTTTCAGGAGCTTGCTGTAGCTTAGTCACAGGATGAAACTCAATAACATGTTGATAGGGCCCTGTGAGACTGTCTGCACATCCTCACACACTGTCACCCCAAAGCTGGTGACAGACATTCTGCCCTCTCATTTTATGTCAGCCATGTCTATTCACCTTTACACACTAATCACTTCCTAACACACCCTAGCCCCACACCTCTGTCTAGAAAACTGTTCCCGTGGAACCTTCCACACAAGTCTCCTATCATTGCCTCTCAACTCTCCCCAGGCTTCTTTCTGTTCCTATAATCTTGCCCAATATACATCTTACACAGTTCATGAATAGTACTGTATTAAGCTTACTGGGTCAAATTGTCATTTGCTTAGGCCAGGCATGCCACATATCAGCAGCTCCACATATTAAACATGTGATTATTCTTATGATGGGGGTGGTGTCTCTGTTCAGATGATAGCAATGGGCCCAAAGCTTCTCTTTAATTCCTCAGTATCTGGGCAGGGCCAGACATCTGGGTCCCTGATGAATGTTTTATATGTGAGAGCGATGCTCACAGTGCCGGCTGGAGCTGTTCTGCTACATGTATGCACTAACACAAAACCCAAACGAGATCTAACAAACTTCCATCCTAGCCAAGCCTGGCTCCAGATGTTTGGCTGTGCCGGCCAGATGGAGCCCGAGAACAACTCAGAACATGTAGGGGTCGGGGAGGCGATGATTCAGGGCGACTACCTTTCTGGCAGGAGAAACAGAGTCGGCAGCGGGTGGAGAGGAAGCAGCAGCTGGATGATGAGACGGAAGGCAAGAGGGAGGAGATGGAGGATGAGCGTGAGGCACGCGTTTAGATAGGAGTTTATCCTGAATGGAACGGAGACAGAATAAAGACAGGATTATAGCTGCGGCAGGCGGAGCAGTCGCACCTTAGACATACCCATGGAGGAGTAGACACTGAGGCCTGTGTCTCAGGATGACACAGAAGTGTGTCTTTGGAGCCAAGTGGGATTATGTGGCTCCTGGCTGGATGCATTCTGCTTCAGTTCCAGCTCCCTGAAGAACCCCCAAGGAGACCCATTCTACTCCTGCTTAGAGCTGCCCCAGACTCCAGTGCTCCTGAGAAGTCCTCACAGAGTTTGGTATGAGGGAGCAGCTGCAGGCCTAGGAGGGGAGAAGCCCGAGCCAGCCGGGGCAGACTGCCATAGCTGGGGCTTCTGCAGCTGTAGGCACACACTCGCTGGCCTCCTGGAGGCTGCTAGAGCCCTGGCAATGAACTCAGTGCAGAGCATCCCTCTGTGCATGACTCCAGCAACAGCTGGAGACACAAGAGGAGGCTGGGCGAAGCTGGCAGAAATGTGTCCTAGAGACGGCTTGCTGAAGAAGGAGGATTTAGCAAGTATACTCCCACTCCCACCTCCAGGGCTTCACTACTACTCTTTCAGTTCCTGCTATGCAAACACCTTTTTTCTACCAGTCTCTAAGTAAGTAGGCGGTCTGGAGGAAGCTGTACTTCCCAGGCGAAGGCAAACTTTCTTGCATTAGCTTAGTATTGCTGCTTTGAGAGCTGAGGTTGAGGCATAGCTTTGGCTCACCAATCTGTGCCTCCCTGATTGGGAGGGATGGGGTATAAGGGCACAAGAATTTGGCTCGCTTTCACCTTTAAGGCACCCAGAGCCTTGCAATTGACCAGCAGTCTCTCCTTGCAGTGGCTCTCAGGAGGCTCAAAGTCTACTTAGAAATTAGCCAAGCACGCATGTATCCACATGCCACATGCATCCCAGGATAACTACAAACATGACCAAGCATATCTGTGCATGACAGTGTCCCATCCCAAAGTCAAAAGACTAGATACCCTTGACTAAGGCTGTTCCCTTTGATTTAACGTTACTTGTTTAGAATCAAGGTTTCATCATGTAGCTCTGGCTGACCTGGACCTCATTGTAAAGACCAGGCTGGCCTCAAGCTCACAGGGATTCACCTGCCTCTGCCTCCTGAGTGCTGGGTTTAAAGGCTTGTGTCACCATAGTCAGACCTACTAAGATCTCAATGGGGCATGCTTTTGCCCTGAGTTTATTTTCCTGTCTCCATTTTCCTTTGTCATAATGTATCTACCTTCTAAAAACTGCGCATTTGGGTCTCTTAGATACAAGCTCAAATTTATCAATGGCTTAAAGAGTGAGTTTCTTCTTGTACTACAGAAAAGCTTCCAGGGCTGGTCCATGGCTACCTAGCTAGATACCCAGCCCTGGTTCCTGAAGACTCCGGAAGCCCCTGGTTTACCTGTGGTAAATCCCCGTGTCCAAACATGGAGGCCAGATGAGCTGCCTTCTCTTTAATGTTCTTTGTGTGAAATTCCCTGTTAGCCAAGTTCTGGGCCCTCTTCTGCAGTCAAGGTGAGAAAGGAGAAGGATAGAGATAGTGGCCATGAGGGTTGCCACCAAGGGAGAGGGGAAGGAGTGAGCCAGGTTTGTCTCCTCACACACAGAAGGGAGGGACCCAGCTGAGGAGCAGGTGGGATGGGACATGGACACAGGCAGGCAGAGAGGACGGTCACCTGAAGAACCTTTTCTTCTACTTGCTGTAGGCGCCGCAGCACCCCGGACAGGGCCGGTGCCCCTTGGCGGGTGCGAGGTAGGGTGGCGAGATTTTCAACCCCACCCAGTTGCAGGTCTGACTTGGCCCTGGCTCTCCAGGGTCTGCTGAGGCACTCGCCACTAGCCGGTACTTGGTTGAGTTCTCTGAGCACCTGTCCTGTTGCCACCGTGGAGGAGAACTGAGAGAGAGGGGAAGTCAGCTTCTTTCCCTTTATGGGCCCCACCTCCATGAGGAACCACATGAGACAGAGACAGGGCACGCATCAGGTGGCACCTTGAGAAAGGTCACAGAGTAGCCTGGGTGGAGGAGGAGCTTCTGCACTTGTATTGGTGTCTCCAGCACCCGATCAGCAGTACTTGGTCCTGGGCCTAAGAGCCTCCACCCGAGACAAACCTCTATAACTTCAGTTCCCATGGAGACTGCCTAGGATGCTAAGGAAGGTCTGGTCCATCCCTTTAGAGACTGTGATTGATCTAATTATGCACGAGCATTCCTCACCCTCAGAGGACTGGCAAGCACACAGACACACCGTTGCTGCATTAGTCCCCACTGACTGCTCTCTTCCTCTGCCATGAGAGCAACACAACATACCCAGTGCTGACCAGGTGACCCTGGGATTCGTGGGTCCTCATCCTGACTACGACCAGATTCCAAAGCCAGAGATGGGATAAGCCACAGTTTCTCCATGTAGGCTCTGGCTGCTCAGACATCTGGAAAGGCTTTCACCATGCCCCAGCCTCAGCTCTTCAGTGGGTGTACCCACCAGGTCCCCCTGATTCCATTCCACCATTACTTTTTCAATAACACTTGGAAAACAGCTTATTCACTAGCTCTCTGTACTAAGCTATGACATGGGATTCCCCAAAGTGTCACATGGAGTAGCTTACTTTCCCCCGGAAGCAACAGCATCAAGAGTGAGTGTGGATGGTTGGGTAACACCTGTGATGGCCCGAGGGACCAGTGGCATATACTCCAGGTGGACTGATGTGGTTGTTCTTATCCATAAGGAGGGTGCAGTGATTTTTACATTCAGCCATATTTGGGGGCTAGAAGGAGCAATTGATCCCACCCCTTGGCTCAAAGTCCCCTCCCTCTGGCTTTACCAAAATAGTATCCACTGGAAAGAGCCCTACCTGCCTTTTCAGAGGAGGTGGAAGCCTGGAAGTGGACTCCTCCAACTTGGGGCAGCGAGAGGTATCAGGAGGGTGAGAGGCAGAGCACAGGACAGGCTTACCTATGCCTGAGACCCGGCGGCAGTCCTGAGAGGAGAAAAGCAGGTCCACAGAGGCAGCCCCAAGAGACAGGAAAGAAAAGGCAAGTAAGACCCAGGCATACAAAGGGAACACAGGAGAAACAGGGAGAAGGAGATGTGGTGTGAGGAACAGAGATGGGGCTGGCGAGGTTCCTGCAAGCCTGGCCCAGCTGGGAAACTGGATCCCTGGCTCTGAAAGCACGGGGATGGACAAGTCCGGTAGTCCCCTGCTCTGGGACGACGTGTGAATCCCACAGGCCTTGCTTTTGGCTCAAACTCAGGGCTCTGGGCCATCATTGCCAGCCTACACAGAGCTAGGGGCCATCATTGCCAGCCTACACAGAGCTAGGGTATCTAGTCCAGTCCTCCCAGAAACAGAGAGCTCATTGCCCACTCCAGGACAGTGATGTCCAGGCCAAATGGATAGAGCCCTCCCTAACACTGGGGCTTATAGGAACCAGGCCTCCAGAAGGGTCCTGGAAACTATGCTTAGACAAAGACAGGACTCAAGAAAATTGCTCTTTAGTAACAAAGCCACTTCCTGGGGCAGGTTAGTTATTCAGGAGTGGTGTGGCTTACCCCAAGACCAAGGAGCTATTCACGATTGCCTCTAAAGTTAACCAGTGAAGAGACTATCCCCCCACAAAATGAGCCAATTTCTGCCATGGGTTTGGTGTCTTCCATACACAAAGGGAATCTGATCCCAGAGTTTTGTAATAATGACAATATATCATAAGGTGACACTGTGTATCCAAGGCAAGTGTACTGGTTGGTTTTGTCAACTTGATACAAGCTGGAGTTATCACAGGGAAAGGAGCTTCAGTTGAGTAAATGCCTCCATGAGATCCAGCTGTAAGGCATTTTCTCAATTACTGATCAAGGGGGGAAGGGCCCCTTGTGGGTGGTACCATCCCTGGGCTGGTAGTCTTGGGTTCTATAAGCAAGCAAGCTGAGCAAGCCAGGGGAAACAAGCCAGTAAGGAACATCCTTCCATGGCCTCTGCATCAGCTCCTGCTTTCTGACCTGCTTGAGTTCCAGTCCTGCATCCTTTGGTGATTAACAGCAGTATGGAAATGTAAGCCGAATAAACCCTTTCCTCCCCAACTTGCTTCTTGATCATGATGTTTGTGCAGGAATAGAAACCCTGACTAAGACAGCAAGTGAAGAGAGCACAGACCTCAAGTGAGTGAGTCAGAGAGGACTCAACAGTCTGAGGCACAGCAGACAGCCTGCCCTGGCAGGGCACAGCACCCTGTCAGGGTCTGCTGGGGCAGGGAACACTGAGGAGGTTGGTCAAGTCCTTGTTGTTATCTTAGTCAACACCTCTGGTTGGGGTGTGTCACTTCACCATGGACTGGTCTCCCACAGTCTCTCAGTTCGAGTGGTCCCATCTCACATTGGCTATGGATCATGGTTTGAATGCAAAACCAAAGTAGAAAATGGATTTAATTACTGCAAGATGAGCACCAGCAAACTGTGGCTCATGGGTCTAATCCGGGGGCCTGTTGGTGTAAATTGGTTTGACTGGAATGCCACCACACTTACTCGTTGAGCATCCACTGTGGAAGACTAAATGTTCTAGCAGGACAGTGTGACTCCAAAGTAGAAAAGCTGCTACCTGTCCCCTTGGAAAAGTCTGTTACTTCATAACCTGGAGGCTGAAGGGTCTTGTTTTGTTTCTGTTATTTAATTATTTATTTTGTTGTTGTTGTTGTTTTTTTGGTCAGACCCAGATGGTGAACTTCAGTCGATCTCTAACCAGAAAGATTCTGCCACCAGAGGGTAGGTCCAGGGACCATGTGAAGGCCTTACCTGTTTCATGACTGAAGGGTTCCGAGTATTCTCCTCAAACTTGGCTAGCAGCTGATTGGCCATGTGCTTGACTTTGTTCTGATTGCCACCTTCTTTAGCATACTCTTGATTGGAGCCCAGGCTACGGCTGGAGAAGGCTGGCAGCTGCAGAGATCAAAGCAGCACATTGGGATCCAGGTGTCCTCAGAACATAGGGCCCCTCTATGAGACCAGGCAACAGGGATGAGCTCAGCACAACGGATGCTCACAGCACAATGTGTGTGCCTAAAGAGTGGCATGGCCAGCTTGGGAACCCAGCAGTTAAAAGTTTGAACTAGGACTCTTTCCCTCCCAGCCCTGGGACCTTGGTGCTGGTCTTTGAATTTGCGCCATCTACAAAATGGGAGGAATGTTCTACTTCAAGAGGTTATTGCAAAAAAAAAAAAAAAAAAATCAGTTCTTATAGAGAAGTGTTACATAAAATAGTTTCCAAAATGCATCATTTGGCCGAGAAGTGTGAAGAGAGAGAGAGAGGGTGGAGGAGGGAGGGAGGGAAGGAGGGAAGGAGGGAGAGGTCAGTTGAGCACAGGTTCATAAGCACAGGTTCAGCTGGGCTATAAGCACAAGCTTTAAGGCAAGTTTTCTCTGCTGCTCTGTACTCCTGTTCCCAAGTTCACCCACAACTCCAACCTTTAAATAAAAACCAAATCAGAAATAACTCTAGATTTACACCGAAGGTGCAAAGAAGTGCGACTTGCTCTTGAGCACCCCTCTCCAGCTGCCTCTGATGTAGTTTCAGGAATAATGTTATCAGAGCTGGGGAGTGGACGCTGGCTTAACGCTGTGATCTGGACCGGGGGCTCTGTTTGGATTGCGTCAGCTTTTCCGTTCCCACCCACCTTCGGTTCCAGGCAACCATCCAGGATCCCACGCATTTAGTCATCTTGTCTCCTTAGTCTCCTCCAATCTCTGGCACATCTTACTTGGCGCTTACACTTCTGAGGGGCACTTGGCAGCTATTTTATAAAAAGATCCCCAATCTAGGTTGGTCTGATGTGTTCTCACATTTAGCCTGCACTGGAGGTTCTGGGGATTCATGGCACAGGGGTGAAGGGAGCTTTGCACCCATCCTATGAGAACTCATGATGGTAACAAGGCTGTAAAGAGTGATGAAGACCTTGTTACAACAGTTTATAAAACTGAGTTCCTTCTCATCCACCTGCTAATTAATAACATTTGAAAATTTCTAGCATTTACTAATGTCTTTTCCTGGTCTGTGGGGATCTTTTCCCAAACACCTCTGAACACAGAGGGGAGTACTGTGCCAAGTGAGGGTGGTCGGCCATCTCAAGGAGACCATGAATCTTCCCCAGAGGAGCAGCGTCTTTGAGGTGGTAAAGCTGCATTCATTCAGAGGAGACACAAGCTAAAGATGCAAGCTAAAGTTGACTGTTCTTGAAATAAGATCCCAAAGAGAAACAGCCTGAGGGAGGGAGCAGTGTATGCACATCACAGTCAAGTGTTATACAGACACAAAATGGGGAGTCACTCCACACTTTAGTGTAGGAAGTGGGGTTTGCACATGAATAGAGGCTCAAGGGTGAGGGGAAAGTTTACTGACTGAACACTGTTCGCACAAAATCAAAGTCAGCCAGTACAGTGGGCTCACACTCACTGATGTACCAATAACCTTTTTCCAAACCAGATTTAATTTATTGGTCCAGGGCTGCGTTTCTCTTTCATTTTTATTTAAAATAATCATTTTGTGTGTGTGCATGGGTGCGTGTAATCGTGTGTGTGTGTGTGTGTGTGTGTGTGTGTGTGTGTGTGTGTGTATGAGTGTGTATGACATGCCTGGAGAGGGTATTAGATACCCTGGAACTGCAGTTTTAGGCAGTTGAGAGCTACCTGACGTGGGTGCTGGGAGTCTCTGGAAGAGCAGTGAGCTCTCTTAACTTCTCTCTCATTCCTCCACTCCCTGAAGCCACAGTTTGATGAGACCACCCCCAAAATCTCTGAGAACACTTCAGATGGGGATAGTGAACATGCTCACATTGTAAGATGTGACGAGAACTCTGGATTTCTTTCTATCAGAAAATGAGGTAAAGAGTGGCGGCTGAGCTCTCTCAGGGTGGGCTCCTGGCTTGACTGACAGCTTACTCGCTGAGAGGTGGGACGAGTCTGAGCCATGATGATTAACATTTTACAAAATACAGCAATAAAGCCTCTTCAAGCACACAGAAGGGGCATGTCTCTTCTGAGTCCCGTGAATCAAGCATCAGTGTAGCTTACAAATTATCCCATGTGCCTGAGTCAGCTCTGACGTTAGCCAGCAGGCTAGCTAAAGCTCGCACCCATGCCTCCTTGACATATGCACGCTTCCTATTGCAGAATTAGGATAGCTTTGACGAATGGCACAGGGTAAAGTGATTGGCACACAGACATGAAGACTCAGGTCCCCCCAACACCCACATAGAAAGCTGGGTGTAGCGGTACATGCCTACAGCTATGGCACTGGGAGCTGGAGGCAGGCTGATCCCTGGGACTCATGGCTGGCCAGTTAAACCTAACGGAGAAGACATCACTTTGTTGTAAGACCGAAATAAGGTGGAAAGCAAGCAGGAAAGACGAGTGGCACCAATCTCTGCCTTCGCATGCACACAAGCACGGTTAGCCTCCAAGATACACACAGGCACAGATAAATCTTATGTCTCTTCAAATTATTTCTTTAGAATTCACGCCCACTTTATGCTAACATTTTCACAGGCAAGTTCTAGACTTTGACACCCAGTCTCCTACAATTCTCTTCTTTCACCAGATGGTGGCACTTGAGAGCACCCAACATTTGCCTTAAGACACCAAGTCCAAAAGGCAGTTAAAAAATGCAGAGGGCTTGCTGGTGTCTCTTTCCTACTTAGTGTAATTAAAAATTCAATATTAATTATCTATATTACATAGGTCATCTTATAAATCTACAAGCCCTGCAGTCTCAAGCAGTTTGGATGTATCAGCACATCTGACAGACAAGCCCCTCATCCCCAGGAAGTTTCATCCTACAAGGTTACACAGCTAGAAAGAAGCCAAGTAGAGAACAGAACACTGGCTGATCTTTTTTTAAATCAAACTGAGCCTGGATCCCAGTGGCTCATGAGAGAAAAAAACAAAAAACCAAACCAAACCAAATGGGACGAGGGCTAGTGACATAGCCAAGCCACCGGTCCTCAAGACATGGAGGCTTTGTATCAGCTGAGCCCGTGCACACAGACCTCTTCCAGGTTGTTCAAGCCTTGTCGCCTCCTCTTGTTCATGTCATTCTCTTCAATCTGGGTGTCCACCTGCAATGACCAAGAAAACATGGTGAGCTCAGAGCCGTGGACAGTGTTAGAACCAGAAGCACAGAAGGATCCGTGCTTGTCTGGGAACAGCTGTCTGCCCAGTGGTAGACATGGGCTAAGATGGCCCCACACAAGTGCTCCCACGGAGTTATGGTCAGGCACAGGGGAGAGTGTTTCTCCTCTATCTCAGCATCCCTTTGCCATAGGCTGGGTAGGCACCATCTCTGTCCCAGTGCCTAAGGGCAGAGCCAGGCCTGGCCTGGGGACACCTTTTGTGTGAACTGCCTTGTGAAAAGTACCAGACTTTCTGTTCTCCCTGGGCCACCCATGAAGAGGCAGCACAGGTTCACCTGCAAAGTGCATTCTTAAGGAGTGAGCTGTCCAGGACTTTGGTGTCAAATTAAGCCTGAAACCCAGGCACCATTATAAGATTTAATACATTTCAAAGAGACATTAGATCCAACCTGAGATCTAAAGATCAAATGTCCAGCTTGCCAAGGCCAATGCAGATTTACTGACTTCCCTACTAACTGTAACTATCCACAGACACATTCCCTTTCATAGACATTACCCAGCTAGTCTGGTAATACCTTGTAGCTCACTCCCTGCTCCCATAATCTGAACAATCTACCCAAGGCCTGTGAAACTGGCCTGGACAGATGAGGAGAGTGAGACTGGGCTCTCACCGTGACCTCAGGTGGGGTGGAGGCTGGACACGGTAGCTTCCTCCCATGTATCTTTGATCCCAGATTAGGTATACTTCCTAAGGATAAACATCTTAGCTGCCAGCTTCCAGTGGCTCAGACCTCCTCCCAATGGCTATTTCCTCCGGGGGTGGGGGAGTCTGGAGTCAGGACCCACAGAGCATGTATCAGATCTGCATGGATTCTCCTACACTCTGACTTCCTCCATGGCATGGCCACATCCTAGCCTTTCAAACACTGTAAGTGTAGGAAGAGGTGCTATAGGTTCACTGTAAACCCAGGCATAACACCCATCCAGCCCTGATCACGGCCTGGCCACAGAAGGGTCATTTCAGGCCTGGCTCTTCTGAAATCGCAGTCTAAGCATAGAGTCTACAATGCATCACTCAAGTGTAGTAGTAAATACCACACACAGACACAGACACACTCACCACACACAGACACAGATACACATGCACATATACACACACACACACAGACACACACACACACAGACACACACACACACACACGACATGGACACAACTGCCATGTTCACCAACTCGGTTTAAAAAAAAAAAAAAAAAACAACCATAGTTTAGTCATGGAAACTTGTTAAAAAATTTGACCAGGATGCCATAAAACAACGGATCAGAGGGCCTTGACTCCCTTCAACATTTCCTTCAGCATCTCATAAATCAGTATTTTGTGAATGGAAATAATCTCAGTCTAAATGCTTGGGCAAACACCAAGAGAAACAGATGACCTTATTTTCAACAATGTTGGGTTTTAGAGACACAGGCCGTTTGGGCTCCCAGCTCCACTGACTGTGAATGCCACTTAGGCCCAGAGACGGGAGCTGTGCAAGTACAGAATGTCCCATCAACAAGAATGCTCCATGCATAATCTTAGGGTTCTCTTTGTATTTTTGTTTCCACTTTCAATGAGGACTTGGCTTTTCCCACAAAGAGCAATACATGCGACTCTCTCTTTTATACTTGTCAGCCTAGGGTGGGACTATTCAAGCAACAGGAGCCTGGCTAGACCCCATCCAGACATGTGACCTATGGGCTCAAAAAAATGCACTCCATGGTGGCGGGCCCAGTCAGCTGCTCCTAAAAAGATCCCAAATCTTCTGGGCAAGAAAATCAAGCACAGGGGGGCAACCTCTGCTTCTTTGATGCTTCCACCAGGACCCCGGGAAATAAGATGCTGCCTACACGGGAAGGTTAGCAGAACTGCATCCAAACAACACTTACTTTCCCCATTGGAAAAACGCTATTGAGATGTGGGTAGAAACAAAAGCCTAAGAAGATAAAAATGTATTTTTGTTTTGTTTTTTTCTCATCAGAAGGCAAAGACTGATTCAAGACCTCTAACTGAGAGCTGTTTTCTTCAGTGGTGTAGCAATGGCATGTTGCCATGTTCCACAAAATAACCCTCACCTATACTCCTACAAATGTGCCTAATTAAACTCAGTGGGACATGAACATGAACATGAACGCAGATGTGAACAGAGCCACACACAGGAAACTTGGAGGGGACCGGTTGGGAAGAAGAGGGGCGTCTGTGGGAATGGAGGTGTTAGGGGATGGATTTGATAAGATATATTACACACATCTATGAAATTACCAAAGAATAAATAAAAGTACCCTTTACCAAAAGCATCTAATCACTGTGGACTTTATTATACTTGACAAAAAACCAAAAGCATAAGGAAAAAGCAAATATTTCTCATGGCCAGTGGAGAGAACATGAGAATAAACAAACAACTTACTTTTTCTTCCAGCTAGTTCACGCTAGGAGCCCTTTCTTATCATGATTTTTCAAGGGTTTGAAAAAGCCATTTATTAAACCAAATGACTTCCCTCTTTAAAAAAATAACCAGCAGCCCATATCTGCTAGTCCGGTTATTAATGTGACTAGCAGAGAACAGCCCCACACATCCTGAACTGTTTGGCTCAACTCAAACCACCTTTCTATTTAGCTGGCTGGTCTAGCCTAACCCTGGAGGAATTTAATTCTGGCTCATTGGAAGACGGATTGGTCACTGCAGGTAATGGCCTGATAGAGCTGGATGTCAGCTTTGATAGTTACAACATGGGCTGGTGACACTAGCAAAAACGCTAATTCTTCAAGGAATCACGGATTCAGGTGTTCTGTGTCTAGAGGCCACCAGAAAACCAGCTACCCACTCTGACTTCAGTTTCCTCACCTATAAGAAGAGTTTTACACTCTCTACTCGTAAGCTGTTGGTGAAATCACAGGATGTAAAATGCCTCTTAAAGTAGAAATTTGCTGCACAAGTACTAGTACTATTAGAAAAAAAATTAAAATATCTGACTTCTAGTTCTTACTTTGATAGTACCTACATAACTTACTAAAATTTAATATCTCCAAATCCAAGTTTCCCTATCCATTACATTACAAGGACACCATGTTCCCAATCTTCCTCCAAAAAAATGTATGGGTGGGTGGGGTGGGTGGGTTGGTGAGGGCATGGGTGGGTGCATTTTGGGTGGATAAGTGGATGGGTGGGTGGGTGTATAGATGAATAGATAGATGACTGGGTGGGTGGGTAGGTGCATTGGTTGATGGATAATTGAGTTGCAAAAACAAATTGCCATAAGAAGTCTCATCAGCTAGGCATGATAATGTATACTTTTAATCCCAGTAGAGTAGGGCAGAGGCAGGCAGATCTCTGCGAGTTTGAGTTCAGCCTGGTCTACATAGTGAGACCCTGTCTCCAAAAAAAAAAAAAAAAAAAAAAAGTCTTATCATGTTCTAATGAAGTTCAAGATTTTGTGTTAGACTATATTCATTGCTATCCTGGGGTACACTCCTACCTTCAGGCCACAGGTTGGATATCATAAAATGAAAATTGTTCTTTAGAGTTGTGGTTCCCAAACTGTGTAGCTAAGTATCCTATGAAACCAGTGTGAACCCAGAGGAATGGCAAGACACTCAGTGATATCTGTCAGATATTTTTAAAAATACTGATTATTTGAACTTAACTGTTTAGGAATCAAAACGAGCATTTTCTGTCTTATCTGAGAACACTGTGAAAAAAAGTCATAGCCACTAAGGCTGTTATAAATCTGGAAAGTTCTAGAACCCCATTATACCCTGGACTTATGCTGGTTAGTGTTTGCCAATTTGGCACAAACTAGAGTCATCCAGGAAGAGGGAATTGCAACTGAGGAAATGCCTCCATTAGACTGGCTGAATGTAGATAAGTCAGCAGGGCATTCTCTTGACTGATTATTAACGTAGGAGGGCCCAGCCCACTGTGATGGCACCACCTCAGAGCAAGTGGTTCTGGGTTGTATAAGAAATCAGGCAAGCGATGGAGAGTGAGCATTCCTCCATGGCTTCTTCAGTCCCTGCCTCCGGATTCCTGCCCTGAGCTTCTGCCTGGTGTCCTTTGATGATGGACTATGACATGGAAGTGTAAACCAAACAAACCCTCTCCTCCCCCATGTCGGACTGGTCAGTGTTTAATCATCACAACAGAGAAGCCAACTAGGACTGGACTCAAGGACAAGCGTCCCGCATCATTCATGTCTGTGTAATTGCTTTCAGCGCCAAAACGACTGAAGACCACAGCCTTAAAGTTAGTGGGGCATGGTGGCCATTGAATGTATAAATTAATTTAATGACTGAAAGTGAGAATAGAGAATACTACTATATACCCTTGCCACTTAACCAGTGTTCATCATACCCCTGATCTGAACTGTCTAATGACACGAGAAATGAGCCTGAACCTATCACTCAGGGGACTGAGCTAACCTGGGTTCACTCTTAAGACATGTATCTGCTAAGCTATGTGCCTATCTTTTGAGTCCTGATGTATATATATAGTTTGTCAACACAAACAGACCTGGGCATGATATTCTCCTTCCTGAAACAAAACACTGGCCTGAAACTTACCCGTGGGGTCCTCTTCCTGGGCAATGTGAGGTTGAGATAGTTATTCTGAATGAATGTTTTGCCCAAGCCAAAGTCAGCATTTTCTCCATAGTTTTTACGCCAGGAATCTGTTAACAAGTAAAAGCAACGTTGAATTGGGATCCAGGACCAGGCGGTGATGTTGCAACCTGTGGGTGTCACTGTATCAGGACTTCTCAAAAATAATTCTCTCACCCTGACCTTTATAAAGCTTTACATGGCTGGAGGCTATGGAAAGATCACTATATCTCCACAGGCATCACTCTTGTTTGGCCTGTGAGTCAAATCGAAGTTGTCTGGTAGCTGCAGAGTAGACAGCGCCAGCCAGACTTGGACTGGAGGAGAGATAATACTAGCAGCTTACAAGTCTCCATGCTTACCCATGGGTCTCAGTGGAGTGCCCCGGAAGAGCTCATAGAACTTGGAGAGGTACATGACCATGCTGAGCTTGTCCGGCTCCTGGGTAGACGCCATCTCTTTGCCTGTGGTCACAGGCAGGATCCCAAACTCACGCTTGGCCACATCAAATGCCAGTTGGTTGTTCTCCACAGCGTCATCTTCATTCAGCGAGTCAAAGTTGCTGGAGGGTCAATATCATGTGAAGTTCATGGTGAGTTAGGATGAATTGCTCATAAGAAGCACTGTGGGACAATGATGTTTCCAGCCCCATGGAGCCCCAACCTTAAGCCCAGGAACACGTCTCTCTCATGAAGGGACTGAATCAAACATGGACCATGATTATACCACTGACCTAGGCTCAAACTACCAGAAAACGTAGGTGTTACCTTAATTACTTCTCTTATTCATTTTCATTGTAATTGCTACAGTAACAGGAGTTTTTCTCAAACCAATCAAATCATATATATCTTATGGAGACGAGATTCCTGTCCCCTTACTGCTAGATGACTTCGGCAGGTTTTCATCGGTGTTTTAGGAAGGGTCGGTGGGAGTCCGTGCTGCTCCCTGTGTCAATAAGTATTGTCCTTTAGCCATCACAAAGGGTTTCTAGAATGTCATCTCACCTTCCAGTTGACTCTGCCGTTTTTCCAAACACACAAAGAAGCTCTAGAAAATTCCATTAATGATCGGATGAGTATGGGTGTAAGAAAACGGCTTCTTGTGTTGAGTTAGGTCTCTCTTCTGTTTCCTTCCTTGTAGGTGGGGCTTTGAAGCATAGCTCAAATTTCCAAACTGTGGCTATTAGGGTTGGGGGCCGAGTGGAGAGACATAACCACTAATCCTACGCTGTCTGTCAGATACTAGGGACACCGGGCAAACATGCTGCTGTCCAAACGAGGACAAAAAGCAGGTTTTAGAAAACAACCCAAGTAGAAACTTGCAGAGAGAAATACTGAGCTGGGTTGGGGGGCTCTCCACCCAGAGAAGGCTGGGGTCGCTTGTGTGCACTCACATCAGCTCTGGCCGGAAGCTGTGGATGATGGCACACAGGGCCAAGCCGCTGCGCCAGGATGTGGTCAGGTCGGTGACTCTGACATGCTGGTAACCCTTGGTCTGCTGCTGGCACCAGGTTAAGAGCTTGTTAGGCCGGATGTCTGACTCTGTGGGAAAGATACAGGTGGTGAGATAGTTCAGCCTCAGCATCAGTCACTCTCCCTGCCATTAGGGCTGGGAAGCAGGAAGAGTGGATGACATAAATGTAATCCTGTACAGGACCTGGGCCAACCGGAAGCACACTGTCTAACAGCACTGTCCCTAGGGACAATAGCTGGGTCCAGGGTTGGAGGCCAAGAACACAGACCCTGCATTTACTGGGTGACACTAATGACTTGGGGCTGTCATGGGTAGGGAAGCTCATGATCAGGTTTGTTGTAAGCTAGCCCAGGGAGGAGACTTCTCTAAAGAAAGTATCTGGGGGTGTGTACCTGAGCTGGCTACTGAAGAATGTCTAGAAATTAGCCAGACAGAGGCATTCCAGAAAAACAGGATGGAGTGTCAGCAAAGAATGAGGAGAGCCTGTCCTGCTTGGGTAAAAGTAACACAGTAACAATTGTATCAGTAAAAGTTATAAAAACCAGTTGTGTAACAGTCATAAAGCAGTTGTGTAACAGTAAAAGTTGTAAAACTATAAACAGTGTTTTACAGCAGCTGGGCATGTGGTGTGTGCAGGGAAGGGAGGGAGAGGCCGGGTAGACAGAGGTAGCTGAAGTGTCCCTGGGTAGAAGAGGGGAGGGGCCTGAGAGAAGCTGGCTACTGGGGAGCTACTCATTGAACCATCCCTCCCCCACCTCTGAGCACCCACTCTGTAGCCAGTGTTGTGTCGGGATTAGGAAGATCAGAAGAGGGGTGATGTCTAGCTGGGGAGACAGGACCCTCATTCCAAAAACAAGAGGCAAAGAAAAACCAGCCCCATGGAACGCCTACAGTGGACGTTCCTGTGCTAAATGCTCCACAACTAACTGCATGCCTTAACTCTGACAGTCTTGTCTTATTCTTGCTCTTACAGATGTGGAAGCTGAAGGACAAAGAGGAGAGACAACTATTACAGTCACACAGGTAATGGGGCAGAGCCAAGCTGGCTGTGGGTCTAAGTGAGCTTCCTCCCCTGTACAGCTTGTCCCAGCGTCCCAGAAGGACAACTCACCGCGCCTGGAGAGGCTGACAGATCTCCTCACGGAGCCCCATCTCTCGAGAGGGAAGCGGTCCATCTCTTTAGTGATGTACAAATGCTTCACCTATGAGTAGAAAAAGAACACGCATCTGTCCACGGGTTCCCAGATCCCGTGCCCCACCCACACTGGATTCCCTTCCTGATATTACTTTCTTCTGGTATTGGCCGACATGGCTTTCAGTACACACCCCACGTCTGACCTGTCTTCCCAAACTTGGGAGAACTGACAGTGAATTTCTAATTAGCTAAGAAGAACCTGTACTAATCTCCATCCTATTAATTGAAGAAGGTAAATTTTGGGCGCATAAAATCCCCAGAATAAATGAAGTCCAGGCCCATGCATGGTAAGGAAGAGAGGAGATATCTAGGAAAATGGGTTATTTTTGACACAGATATAATCAGTGGCACATTTGCACATTTGACAAATTAACACATGAAAACATATGCAAACATGCAAATAACCACAGATGTGTGCAGCACCACATGTGGTTTAGCCCCCTCCTATAGGCTATAACCAGTGCTGTCTTCATTGAACCCCTGTATCTTCTGGGGAAAAGAATCGGCCCCACCCCTGGGCTAGCATGCTACCCCTGGGTTAGCATGCCACCCCTGGGCCAGCATGCCACCCCTGGGCTAGCATGCTTTGGTGGCCTCAGTTCCAGGAATGTGACAATTTATGAGACCATTCTTTTTCCTCAGTCAGGTCACTGCAGGGGCTTGAGACAGCCTTGGGAGTGGTCTTACCTGGTGAGGCCTGACGCAGTGCAGGTTGAGGTTTGGGTACCGCGTGGCTGGGTCCAACGTGTACTGCTCAAAGTTTTTGTTGATGTTCTCTGGGGTTGTCTGAGGTAACAGCCGGTAAAGACTCTCTCTGTCGGGAGTCAGAGCCCAGAGGTCATAGGTTGCTCTTGCCACCACAGGCCCTTGCTCCTACACTCCCCTCTTCCCTGGTCTCCCTGGGTGTGTTTGTATAGTCCTCCCCTGCAATGTCTGACACACTCCAGGAAGCTGCAAAATGTGGGGAGAGACAAAAAGGGGGAGCGAGACAAAGCATCCAGGTGGTAGGGATGTGGTCTCCTTTCCCGGTTAGGAGGAGGCAAGATTGCAGGGCCAGCATCTCAGTAGCCTCCGGTTCAGTTAAAGCCTCCATCCAGCCACACTGCTACTGCGGCTTGCCCTGTGGTCATCGTGGTCCACACCCAAGGCTTGTGATGATAAGCATGTCTCCCATATCAGTACTAACTCTCCCATGTCAACCATCTGTTCATGGTCTTGTGACCAGAGCAAGGGCCTGGGAGAAAGCCAGGACCTCAACTGTAGGATAGGCCTGGAAGGTCACAGCACCCTTATTGAGGAGAGGACACTGTGCAATGTCCCCTTGAAGACCTCCTTAAATAAACCTCTTGGGCCTTGTGTGGATGAGAAAAGTTGTAGAGGCACAATTTAGAACTAGCCCCTGTCAAGATTTGTTTCTACTATCCAAGGCCTAAGACACTGGACACAGAGAAACTCACCAAAGGAAATGGGTCGTGACACAGAGTGTCCTTGGAGACCCTCAGGTCATATCAGGCCATACATGGGAAGATGGATAGGCTCAAAGCTGCTGGATAGCCAGTCTGGCTCGACTCCTGCTGGGGGCTGCTGGGGCCAGCTATGAGACTTACCTTTCTGCTAACACCTCCAGGGGAGGGGTGCCCTGGTCCCAGCTCTTCACCATCCATGCCGTGTCAAAGGCTGCCAGGAAGCCTCGGGCGCAGCCTGTGCCCATGGGCCAAAATGGCTATAAAAGAACACATGTAAAATTTCCATAGACTCTAATGACTCCCAGTCTTCTCTCCCATTCTACCCAGCACTGACTGACTGCCAGCTCTGAACTGGGCCAAGGGCAGAACTCTGCTGCCCACAGCTTACTGGAATCATGGGTGATCATAGCAAAACTGTGAAGGGTGTAATGGCCCCATACGTAGCAAAGCTACCTGGGGTCTCTGGAAGACAGAAGGGAACGAGGGACGGCTTTGTGGAAGTGTGGCCTTTATGACCACAGAAAAGCATGGGTGGGATTCTCATCTTCCATTTAGTGTGATCAGGGGCAAAAGCTTTGTGGCTGGAAAATGCTGGAGCCCTCCAGAACGCTTAGCACTGGAGGAGTGTGAGGAAGGGAAGGTTGGGAGGGAGACAGGGACAGAAGCGACAGGCCACAGTCAGGGTGAACGAGGACTGGTCTGGTCAAGCTTGCACGCACACGATGGTACCAAAAGCAGGGGTTGCAATATGACTCTCAGCTCTGGACACTGTCAGCGTTCATATTAAGATGGGATGCTAACCCTGCAAATGGTCACTTATCTAAGGATCCTTGCATTTAGAGGGCCAAGAGGGAAAGCTGTGGTTTTAACACTGCACTTTGAAAATCTCCTGCCCCATCCCCCAGCCTCCCTCACCCCTGGAAGATGGCTATACTGAAAAGCCTCAAAGGGCCACCCAAATGGGTTAACAGGTCCCAGCCATGCTTAGGAGATCTATGTGTTCTGAGGCAAAACAGTCATGGGCTCTAGAACAGGCCTGGTTAATTCTCTTCTTCAATCTAGACACAGCCCAGAAGAAGCTGGAAATGGGAGAAAAGGTTTCCTCTACAGGTGAGCTGACAAATCTCAAAATGCAGCCAAAAGGGCTGGCTCCCAGGCCCGGATGGTAGGCTACGAGCCTGAGAACAGATCCACGGATCTGAATTGTAGCACAGATGAAGGCAGGTAGTACCTCCAGCAGGCTGTCGCCCACAAGAGCCACGAGCAGCTGGTGTGCCTGGCGCTCACGCATCAGGGCTGCGTTCTCTGAGGCATACATGGAGGTGAAGTCGAACATGGCCACGTCAGGCTGCCCGTTGTGATTTATGGCAAAGTCTAAGGACGGCAGCTGGTAATTGGTGGCAAAGTCAGCGGCTTCTCTGGCGTAGGAGAGCAGGTTGTCCTGGTTCACATTCTCCGAACACAGCAGCATCTCTGTGTCAATGTAGTCCTGAGGAAGACCAAAACATACGTCAAATCCTCCTCCTCTCCAAAGGCCTACCTTCAGATCCCCTGTAGATCAAAAGGCCATGGGATGGATCTGTGAGTACTGAGATGACTCCAAACAGAAATAGAGGGGCTGGGGGATGAATCAGTCTGTAAAGCATTTATTGTACAAACTTGGGGACATAAGTTCAAACCCTAGAACCTACCTAAGAAGCAGGCAGAACAGTCAGTGTGTGATTATAATCTCAGTGCTGCGAAGCCACACACAGGAGGATCCCTGGGAGTCCTTTGCCAGCCTGCTTAGCCTAACCTAACTAGTGAGTTTCTGGCCAGTGGGAGACCTTGTCTCAGAAAACAGGATGGTGGCTCCTGAGGAATCAATCACTCGTGAAGTTGACATCTATGTGACTTCCACAGAGATGCACATATGTGCATGTGTGTCTACAGGAAGTGTGTGTACACGCGTGCCCGTACACTTGCACACATGTGAACCTAAACTAGAAAACCAGAGCCAAGGAAATAAGCACATGGTGCAGCCATGGTGGTTAGCACAGTTGTGATTAAACACCCAGTTTGGCTTTGGGTTTCATGGCATCCAAGGCAAAGGGAAAATGTGATCGGGCTTCCCTTATCAGAAAAGGAGGCACAGCAATTCCTCAGAGGAGGTGTGTGTTTCCTGGCACCAAGTGCTGAAAGATCTATCGCGTGTAGGAATTTAGACAGAGGACCCTGGGAACTGTAATGAACAGTGAGTGTACTTGATAACAGCCTCCCAGAAAACAAGGAGCACGTTGTGCATGGCTGGTTCTGGCAATAACTTCAAGTACAATTAAGAGACAAAGGAACAAGCCAGCAAATGTGATTTGATAATGGATGGGGTTAAGCTACTAGGGTCCAGACATGCTGTGGTTAGTGGTCAAACAAGACTAGAAAAAAGGGTATGTGTGCCAGGCCACTCTATGACTTTCTATCTGGATGCGGTTGTTCACTTTTCAGTGACGCTGGGGATATCTTGGCTGTGAGCATGGGCATCGTCTTGCTCCTTTGCTTGAGCAAGGATGCCTATGCTTGGATAATGAGATAATCCATTCTGGCAATGCAGCCAAAGAGTGCCAGAGGATAGAGAGAAAAGATTAGAAGATTTCCAAAGTCTATTCTGCTCATCTTTGGCAGAGAAACTTCAAGGCCACCTTTCCCAGAGATGATGAAAAGGGTAAAATTCCACTGATAGAATACTCCCCAGTGTGTATGAAAAACCAGGGTTCAGTCTCCAGCACTGATTAAAACTAGGAGTGGTAATGCACACCCACAATTTCAGTATGTGGGAGATGGAGGCAAAAGGATCAGGAACTCAAAGTCATCCTCAGCTACAAAATGAGTTCAAGGCTAGCCTAGCATACATGAGTCCCTCTCACAAGTGGAATCTGGGCATGTTGTTTAGCTTGATTCTGAGTCTCCATTTTCTCATTCACAGAAACATAATTACAAGATCCCCTCCTTAAATCTGGAGTGGGAGTGCACACATGCAATGCCTCCTGCTATGCCTGGCACATAGAAGGTGATATTACTGTCCCTACTGATTCATAATGCCATGACTGGTGGTGTAGAATGAGATGCTAACAGGACCCGCGTAAGGTGCTGGTAATGGGAGGTCTCAAGACATACGCATTCCTCTAGAACTGGAGTGACCTTCTGTTTGCATTTCCTGGGGAGCTATGATTTCAAATGCTCTATTTCGGAAAGTCAAATACTGCCCCCACAAGATTATACCCAGCATTTGCCCACTAGAAGACTGAAGAAGCCACTTCCACCTGAGAGAAAAAGAGGGCACAACACACCAAACTGAGCAGCCAGCTGTGAGCTGGAAGACTTAGAAGTCCAGTGCCCATAACAGCTGGTATGTGAGGGGGTAGGTGAGGCTATTTTCACCCGACCCACCCACAGCCTCTGCCCATAACCCATGCTCTCAGCAGAGGCATCAGCCAAGGTGGAGGAGGCCCAGGGGGGTTACTCATGCTTCCAGGCCAGATGCCAGTACAAGCTGGCAAGAAGATAGGCACACTGTACTCTGGCAAGAAACAATGAGTGGTCCCTGTCCAGGCCAGGACCTGGAGGCAGCTGCCCTGGGGCTGTGGGGTCCTCATCTTGAAGCCCAGGAGTTCTAGAAGGATGATGACTGACCAATGCCCCCGTCCTCCCCACTTCCTCTTGTCCATTTTTATTCATCCATATGTATGTATAAGCACATGTCATATGCGTGCAGTGCCTGTGGAGATCAGAAGAAGACATTGGATCTCCCGAGACTGGAGTTACAGTAGGTTGGAGCCACCTAATGTAGATGAGAGTAACCAAATCTGGGTCCTCTAGAGGAACAACAAGTGCTCTTAAGCTCTAAGTCATCTCTCCAGTGACAACTTGTCTTCTCTTTATACGTGACAATGTATGCACAACCTGGGGCTCGTGCGTGCAGTCTCAGCGTTTAGAGGGCAGAGGCAAGTGGAAGGAGAGTTTGACAGTAGCCTGGGCTTTACAAGATAATAATTAGCTCAGAACAAAAATTAAACAAGAAGCAAAGCCACAGAGTGAAAGCAAGGAGCCAAAGGAACAGAAGAACAAGCGTCCAAACAAGGCTGGGTGCGGAAGAGCCTTGGAAACCACCAGGCCCTGAACTAAACGTGATGCGTGCCCATGTGTGTGTGTGTGTGTGTGTGTGTGTGTGTGTGTGTGTGCTTGCGTGCACGCATGTGAGCGTGTGTGTGTGTGTGTGTGTGTGTGTATGTGTGTGTGTGTGTGTGCGCGTGCACACAATCCTCATGCACCCTCTACCCACTACACAGTCATGTCTCAAGAATTCTCTTCAGGCAGGAATTATTCCACTTTGTAGACATAAGATTGAGATTCAGAAAAAAAAATCAACATCTTGGCCACCATCTTGAGTTAGCTCATGGCAGAGCTAGGTCTCTGCTCATCTCTGACAGCACAGTGAGTACCTCCCGCCCCCATGGCAAAGGGACACAGCATGAGACTCCTAAGTGATAGCATCTCTGTTCCACAAGGACAAGGAGTCCCCATCTCCAAGTTCGTGTGACCTCCTAGTGAAGGCATGGGGCCAAATGAATGACATCTGAGGAAGGGAAAGGTTCGGCTGATCATATTCTGGGCACATCTCCGCAAAGGTCTCTCACCGCGTGTTTGAAACATATCTGTGTGGCTGGGTAGTCACACAATGCCAAAAGCAAGGAAGGTGACAGACAGTCTCTTCCCGCCTCGTGTGGGTCGTGACAGGACAGTCATCTTCTCCCACATCTGCAGATGCTACCAGTCCATGCTGCCCAGGGGAAGACAGGTAAGACATCATAGTCGACAGATACATACATTAAGGATGACACCTTTGTCCAGCAGGCTCTGCTTCTTGGCTGTCATGACAAAGTAGTGGGTACTGTCCTTGTAGTAAACAATGTTCTCGAGATCAATCCCTGGAAGGAGAAACATCTAGATTCAGTTACCAATCTGCACCTTGCTCCATTCCAATTCTCATTATGGATGTGCAGAAGATGCATCTAAGATAAATAGTAAAGACATACCAGGACATGGAGGGTAGAAGAAAGGACCAGAGCCCACCCAGGTCAAAGCAGCTAGCTTTTATGGTTGCACAAAGACATGTTCAAAAGCAACACAACGAAACAGCATACAACCACCACAGGTGTCCGGTATTCCTAAGTTAAATCTAGGCAGACAGTGTTAGGGGAAGTACTGGACAGGACCATGGATGCTAAGCAAAAACCAACTTTGAACCCAACTGCATGGCTCAGGCCCCATCTACTGAGTGTAGCACAGAGCGTTCTCTACCATGTCCTAGCTTGCAAGAGAAAACCCAGGTCAATGGAACAACACTGCGAGGTTAGAGGCCTAATGGCATCATGGCGTGTGTGTGTGTGTGTGTGTGTGTGTGTGTGTGTGCCTGTGTGTGTGTGTGTGTGTGTGTGCGCGTGCGTGTGTGTGTGTGTACGTGTGTGTGAGTGCATGTACATGTGTGTGTGTGCCTGTGTGTGTGTGCCTGCGTGTGTGTGTGTGTGTTTGTGCGTGCGTATGTGTGTGTGTGCCTGTGTGTGTGTGCGCGCGTGCCTGTGTATGTGTGTGTGTGTCTGTGTGTATGCCAGAAGACAGCCAAGGCTATCAGTTTTCAGGTGCTTACTTTCTTCAGACAGGGTCTATCACTAACACAAAGCTCATCAACAAGACTGGACAGCCAGTAAGCCTCCTGTCTCTATACCGTAGAGCTGGGATTACAAACTTATATTACTATGCCCAACATTTTATGTGGGTCCTGGGAATTGAATTCAGATCCTCACTGGAGCCATCTGCCCGGGCCCGGACCCCATCTTTTGTTCTTTCCACGGACAGCAAATCATTCATACATTAGGTTTCTGCATTTAAAATCATGCTACGGGGTGATCACTCAGCTCTGTGTTCTTAAGGGGATTCAGGGAAGCTCATCCAAAGACACTGGCTTCACCTCAGAACTTACTAGAAGGTCAAATCTGTCAGGGTTGCTGAATTAGAAAGCTGGGGTAGGGCCAGCACCCTGAGTCTTCAGCTCCCTGTGTGACTCGGATGTTTACTAGAGTCTAAGACTCTCTGGATCAGCTCATGTGAAGGGAAGTGACAGGCACACAGTGACCTCAAAGCATCCACACAAGGTGTGCTCGGTAACCATAGTAACATCCCTATTATTACAGTAAAATAGGAAATAGCAGTGCATGCAGAGGACCCCCAAGAGATTCAAAGGAAATTTATTGCTGTCACTGATATGAGACAATAACTTACAGTGGCAACAACAGCCAAGTTTAAAGGAAGCTCATGAAACCTTTGGAGAAACACACACAATGTCTTGTCGTAACCCCTATTTGATGGCCTGTGTATTTATTTTCTTTCTTTCTAAGGGGAAGGAAGGGCTGGAGAATTAAGTATTAAATCATTCAAGGGATATTATACTCTGGAAAGGAAATATTAAAACTTGTAATAATAAATTGTGGAGGCTCAGAGGGACATAAGATGGCAAATACCACTGTGACCAGCAAGAGGCAGAGCCTGGCTCAGCGGCTCAGCTGGTTCCTAGAAGCTGAGCCTTAGAGGAAATGATTCCATGGAAAGTGTTACCCTAACAGGAAATTCACAGAAGGTGGAGATCAGAGGCCGAGGCATTAAGCGGACATGTGTGTCTTTCTCTGTTCCAAATACTCATGGTGGAATCGGCCATAGACAGCAGGAGACAGAATGCTATCTGTGACTGTGGTATGAAATCAAAGCCCTTGCTGAGGACACTGAACCCTGAATGTCCTATCATCACAACGTGTCATGAAACATGATCCTTTGTGTCCCTTGAATATAGAAAACCATTCCCATCTCAAAGGCCACATGGTCTTCCACAGTCCTCAGGCTTGGATGCCAAGAGATGCCACAGTCCCCCAGACCTGCCATCACATCTATATTTAAAGTATGATACTAAATGAGAAAATGAGAAATGTGGGTGATATTAAAAGTGCTAAGAAGAAAAGGAGGAGGAGGAGGAGGAGGAGGAGGAAGAGGAGGAGGAGGAG
>NC_034590.1:82100631-82128138 GCF_900095145.1 Mus pahari | reverse complement strand
AGGAGGAGGAGGAAGAGGAGGAGGAGGAGGAGGAGGAAGAGGAAGAGGAGGAGGGGAATGGATATGTTGATTAGAACTGGAGCCACATGAGATAAGCATGTAAGGCTCTGAGGGAAAATGTCAGTACAGCACCAGGACAGACTGGGCAGAGAGTTCATTTCTCCTATAGTTGAGGCTGGCCTCAAAGTGACAATGTAGCTGGTGCTAACCTTGATCTTCCTGCCTCCACCTTCCAAGTGCTGGGATTACAAGCAAGTGCCACCATGCCTGTCGAGGCTTCATTTGACATTATCATTGCACTGGCTTTTCAAGGAACAATGTGCATTTTTGGTCAGGTTATAAAAAGGTCAGTTCTTCTTTGTTTCTCCTCTACTCTCATGAGCACGAGTTGTTCGTTTACTGACTATCTGACCACAGAGATTATGTCTTCTTGGCTTGCTGATCTGCCTCAGGCTATGCACCCAGTGTTTGGGATGTAGCATGTATTCAAAAGAATATCTGCAAAACCATTGAGTCAATACCTTCTGTTCTGTGTACCTGTCATTAGGTGACAACTGCTACCAGAGCATGGTGGGGTGGGAGTGGAGTGGCGTCCTTGTGTTGTCTCATAGGGAGGGGCAGCTAATATACTGTGTAAAGCACCTGGGATCCTTCAGGTTCTCCCGTCAGATTATAAGTTCCCTCCTCAGAGTGTCCCCAGCATGCTGACCTTGGGCACAGCTTTCCTGACTATCCTGTGTTACAGTGCTTTATGTGGGTACCCTCTTTGGATAGGGGAAACTCCAGAAGGGGTAGGGCTAACATTGTCTTTGTATTCCACACTACTGAGCACCGACATAGGACACATACTCAGTTCATGGCCATTAGCTATCAGCAAAGTCTATTGTCTATTTCTATACACAACACCTAGAACATTCTCTCAAGAATCCCTCTTGTCCTTGAAGGACCTCTGGACATTTACTGGATGGAGAGAAAGCTTTGTTCCTTTCTCCAGTTCCAGCAAATATTGGAAGCCAGCAAGTCTGTGAACAGTTCAGAAATCTTGGACAAGGGACTAGGGAGATGGCTTAGTCAGAAACAATGCATGATCTGCAAGTACTGCAGAATGGGATTTGGTTCCCAGACTCCATGATGTGGGGGAAGGCAAGCATGCATGGTATTACAACCACAGTGCTGGGGAGGCGGAGACAGATTCCAGGGCCCCTGGGCATCATTTAACCTAGCTTACTTGTCAAGTATTAGACCAGTGAGAGGTCTGCTCAACAACAGTAACAAAAGTAAACACCATCTGAAGAATGATGCTAAAGGTTGTCTTCTGGCTACCACACATGTGTGCACACATGTAAGCGCTCTCTCTCTCTCTCTCTCTCTCTCTCTCTCTCTCTCTCTCTCTCTCTCTCTCTCCCCCCCCCCACATGTTCATATACACTCATATATACTCAGATGCACGCTCAAATACACACACATCCACTCACACACCCACTGTGACTAGGGTCTGGCTTAGAGATGAGGCTCTCACCCGTTTCTTCCTTCAGGTCCTGGAAGAACTTCTGGTTGAAGATGAAGGCCACACCACTGATCTCCTCCACCTTGGCCTCAGCTGTGCTGTTCCTGTTTATGAAGTTGGCTGTGATGGCGATGGCCAGCTTCCCTCGGAACTCTTTCCTCCTGAAGCCTGCAGAAGGGAAAGGTGGATGTGTGATGTGTCAGTTCTCTAGTTCGGGTGGGAACTCAGCAGCACTGCTGAGAACACTCTTCTCGGTGCCCCACAGACAGTGGGGACAGGCGCTCTGGGACAGGCAGGCACCAGGCTTGTGTCCACAAGAGGCATTTTGAAGTCAGGAGGGCTCTGTTCTTTTCTATCCTGGACCACACACCCTGCTTACATATCCACAGACCAGTGGCCAAAGTGATCTGTGCAGCAGGTTACCACAGAGCTCAGCTCTCTGCGGACATGCTGGGTATGTCCCTGAACACACTCTGAAGACCCTTCCACACTAGGGCTCTACATGATCCAAATGATTTTGTTAGGATTTTAAATGGAAAAGAAAAATCTTCTTTTGAAAAATAGGATTTGACTGAACTCTCAGAGGACCGGATGGTAACACATTTTCTTTCCATATTTGTTGTTATAGGTTGTACTGCATTGTCATCCTCCCACTGATGAAGTCTTAACTCTTGATGTCTCCGAATGTGACCCTATCGGAGATGGGGTCATTATAGAAGGGCTTATTTAAGATAAGGTCTACTGGAGTAGAGCCTCTACTGTAATGTGGCTGATGTCATTATTCTCAGGGAAAGGTGGGCACATATACACATTGAGGGGAAGCTCTGTAAACACAAAGACAGAGGTGGGGATGAAACTTCTATCAAGCAATACCAAAGCCTAGCAAAGGAAACCCATATACCTGTTCCTAGTGGCTGGTACCTAGTATGTGGGCTGGCTGGCTTTGTCTTGACACAAACCTAGGGCGTCTCAACTGATGAGTAGCCCCCATCAGACTGGCTTGAAGGTGCATGTGTGGTGGCATTTTCTTGATTACTTATTGGTCTGGGAGGGTCCAACCGATAGTAGGCTGAGCATAAACCCTAGGCTTTCAAATATCCAGACTCATGTTTTTCCCAAGCCACTAGAACAATCCCACAAACCATACAAGTACTCATGTTAGCAGTTTTGAAGTGTCTTGTCATATACTGCTGAAAGAAGATGGATGTGAGCATGAAGGCGGGGCAAGTAGAGACCGGACAGGGTCTCGCTGACAGGGGAGGCCTGAGCTGGAGGCCCACACATTCAGAACTTGCTGAAGTCAGCATGTGCATGCTGTCCTCAGAGAAGGAGTCTTCCCAGCGATCTGTCTGTAACCTGTGGCCCTTGAAAGAAGCAAACTCAGAAATCACAACTGTCCCTACTCTGAAAGACTCTACTGGTGGCACATGGTTTATCATCCCTGGTCTCAGACAACAATTTCAGTGTGAATGAGCGCAGGAAGCCTGCCTGCCTGACTTAGAGAAGCATGGCTTTGAATCCTGACACTTTGCCTAGCTGCCTAGTGGGTATGCTTAAGAGTTATAAAGAAAGAGGGTTTCTCTGTTGGTTTGTGGAGTCCTTGAACATGAATGGATGCCATTAAAGTCTTGAGATGTTTGCCTTAGATGAAGTCAGAGTGCACTTCGGCTAGCACAACAGCTCAGTGAGTTTGTGTTGACTTTTCCCACAGTATCCCCCCTTTAGAAAGCATTTTCACAGATAAGCCCTCCCCCATCCCTCATCGTGGTGCTCTGAAAGGGTTCTGCTACCCATAATCTCACTTGGAGATGCTAAGGTCCAGCAAGAGGGAAAGCAGAATGGCTGCCACCTTCATCTTCCTTCTCCGATTCCCCTCGTTATCTCTCAGCCCGAGCCCCCAAAGAAGAGTCCTCACCTTCTAGCGTGTTCCTGTGGCCATCAGCACCGATGATGACATCAAACTCAAAGTCAGACAGGGCGTGGTCTGCAGGAAGGAATTCTGCCCGCCATCCAACTTCTACCAGGGCAGAGAGAGTAGATGAGCTGACAGAGGCAGGGTGAGAGAGTGATACTATCCCTCCCTGTTGGCCATGAGAAATGGATAATGACCCAGTGGGGCCTCCTGAAGGAAGGCCAGGCATCAGACATATCTAGATTTTTGACACTATGACATATGATTTGTATACAATGTTCATGGTTGAGAACTGGGAAATGGAGGGTTTTTAATAGCAAAACTCCTCTCATACTATTTGAATTAAGCTTACTATTCATATTTGTCGTAACTCTCCTGGGTAGCCTGTGGTTCCTAGTCTGCAGGCAGGGCATACATGGACAGTCCATATCCAGTTTCTCTCTGGTAAGGTCAGGTTTTGTGTCAGTGCTCCAGAACAAAGCCAAGAGAAAGGGAGGCACTGCCAACTCTGTGCCTAGCGTGGCTGACCTTTGCTAGAGTAGAGATGTTCCAATGGTTAAGAGCAAACAGTCTCTGAATGCCCCAAATGAAATGTCTTACTAAAAGAGCAAGAAAAGCCTCCCTGAGTTATCAAATATATTGGGCAGAGGCCAGGAAAAGTCAGGGGCATGCCCTCCCTGGGAAACTCCAAAGTCTTCACCACATGCAGCCTCATAACTCAGCATTTCCAAGGCAGGAAACAAGAGGATAAACCTGGATGGACAAACCCCGTGATTATGGTGTGTGAAAGAAATCAGAATTTAATTTTCCTTTCCTCTAGTTATTGTTTTTTAGATGGGTTATCAGTATGTAGCCCAGGCTGGCCTTGAAAGCATAGCCATCTGCCTCAGTGCTGGGATGACAGGTGTGCACCGTCATGCTCAGCTAAAATATCACAATTTAAATGTGCACAATAAAAGAAGAAAGAAGACTATTATCAACAATCTGCCCAGATGAAAGCACCTTATGATCTATAAATTAAAACTCAATAAAATTAAAAACACTGCTGGGTATGACAGCTCAGGTAATTCTAGCATTTAGAAGTTCAAGGGTCATCCTTGGCAACATAACAAGTTTGAGCCAGCTTGGGCTACATAAGACTATCTCAGCAATTCAGGAATAACATGTATTACTATATATGTGTATAATACATGTATACATACTATGTATATGTGTATGTGTATATGTATAGTGGTGGTTTGCATGAAAATGGCCCCCATAGGGAGCGGCACTATTGGGAGATGTGGCCTTGTTGGAGAAAATGGTGGGCTTTGGGGTTTCAGAAGTTCAAGCCAGACCTAGTGGCTCATTGTCTACCTCTCCAGCACCCTTTCTGCCTGCATGCCATCATTATTCCTGCCATGATGACAACAGACGGAACTTTTGAACTATAAGCCAGACCATTAAATGGTTTTCTATATATGAATAGCCATGGTCGCTGGGCTGTGCACACTTTAATCTTGGCACTTGGGAGGCAAGGCAGGTGGATCTCTGTGAGTTCGAGGCCAGCCTAGTCTACTACAGAGTGAGTTTCAGGATAGCCTCTGGCTACACAGAGAAACCCTGTCTTGAAAACAAAACAAAACAAAACAAAATCCAAACAACCCCCACAAACAAACAAAATGGTTATGGTGTCTCTTCACAGCAATAAAACTCTAAAAAAGGCATGTATAAACCAAGAAATACCTAAAATCTTTATTTTATAACTGTTCTAGACATCTCAGCTTCTTTGCTATATTTTAAGGTATTTTGAGGGTATAGCAGGTGTAACTACCTGTATGTGAACTGAAGTATGTGTGAACTTTATTACACTACCAGATTTGTCTTCTTTTCTGCCGCTGACTGGACATCATTTGTCAAAGTTGTATCTTCCTAGGGACTGGGTAACCAAATTATAGGCTTCATGGCATGGTAATAACTCCACCATCACCCCCCCACCCTTGCTGGGAGCTGAAAAATAAGCCCAAAGCCACAGAAATGGTCAAAAAAGGTAAAGTATTTGCCAGTGGAAGTGTGCCAAACAGCTCCCAGCAGAAATAACTTGCAGAGATAGCCTCGGCCAGCCTTCTGTTTGGAATCTGCGCCTTCAAGGCAGAGAGGGAAAAATCAGACTGTACTTTGATTCTCTTGGTCTTCAGGAGGCTCCAGCACCCTCACAAATTCCACGTTCACATGGACTTCCACTCCCAGCATCAGGGCCACCTTGAAGAGGATGAGCTGCAGTTGTCGGATACCTGTGAGGAAGGAAAGAAGGGAGAGGACAGTCAGGCGCAGTGTGTGTGTGTGTGTGTGTGTGTGTGAGAGAGAGAGAGAGAGAGAGAGAGAGAGAGACAGACAGACAGACAGAGAGACAGAGAGAGAGAGAGACAGAGAGAGGGGGGGGTAGGTGTGGCCCAGAGAGCCCAGAGCACAGTGCCACGTGGGCTGAGTTTGTACCAGACACTCCAAGGCTTTTCATTTGGGGATCCTTTTTATTCTCATTTAATGGAGGAGCTATTGAGACTTGATGGAGTCAAAGGACGGCTCAAGGCCACACAGAAGCAAAAAGTGGACCACGGGTGCAGTTCTGTCGGACCTGGCAGCTCTGCTCTAGCTCCACCGTGCTACTCTAACTAGAGAGATCTGTCTGTCTCTCCTACATCTTTGCTGAGCCAGACTCTGGATCTGATGAGATGAAGGCAGAGAAGGAGCTAGTGAGAGTCAGGAGTCACAAGAAGAGGCTCATGGATGAGGGCTATGCCTAAAGTTTCTCCCTCTCCAATGGGAAGGGGAAAGGCAGGGAATTCTCCCCACCAACTGGGCTCAGTGCTCTCTGCTTTTTACCATTTCAAACGCCTCCAATAAGTGCAACCTTGTTTGTTCCCTACCACTCGTACAAAGGGGCATTCCTCCGAGCATTTTTCTTCACAGTAAGAAGCTTTAAGCTTGCTGTAGGCTTCTCTGTATTGCCTGGGTATTTAATATTCATTGAGTACCTACAAAGTGGCAGGTGTCATCTTAGGCACAGAAAGATGAACGCATGCTCTCTAATGGAGGAAGCAGATGAACAGAATGATGGGGCCTAGGCTGGGACTCCACGAGAGGACGGACTAATTGGGAGAATTAGATACCCTGGGGATATTGATGACAGTAGAGGCCACACGAGGCCAGGACACCCAGAAGCCTGGAAGCTTCTGGAAAAAAAAATCTCTTTAGTGTGGTGACAAAAAAGAAGTAGGCAACCACTGGAGGAGTGTGAGTGGATACACAGTTCACACTTCCTCTTCTAGAACAAATCCTTTTGAGCTAAGGAATAATAATGGAGTCTCCATAGAGGGCAGGGTCCAGGGTGAGGATAAGGAAGACTGGTGGTGGGGACTGGCTTCCGTCCTGGGACGCTAAGGAGGGACAACGAGTGTGTCATGGGCAGGTCAATGGCCTCTCTCCCTCAGGCATAGGACCCAGGCACCTGCTAAGAACCTAGGACTGGAAGAACCGTGATGGGGAGCAGAGAAACCTCACACAGTCATACAGAGAACTGCTGAGCAATGTTGAGCCTGAGGCAGGGCTAGGGACGGAGACTGCCTACCTCGGAACAGATGCCGGACAGCTGGGTTGATAAAACCAGGGCCACACCTGCTGAGAAGACAGCTCTTCCAGGGGAGGCTTGGATACACCTCACAGTATCAAGGTTTCTGGCTTCCAGCACACAGTAGGAGCTCTATGAGTCCCCCACCTCCATTCTCACAGAGCTGCCCTTGGAATGCCACATCCTCTCAGCGCCCCGCTCAAAGCCTCATTCCATATTCTCACTGACAGACCTCTGGGTGGGACAGAGCATCCTGCCAGCTCATGCTGTGGCTTTCTGGGCAAATACAAATTTCTTTCTGTTGAACTCCTGGAATTTTCTCATCCCAAAGTGGGAATACACTCTGGGGCTGCTGCTGGTAAATTCTTCTGTGTCTGAATAAATTACACCCTTAGCAGCTGCTCACTCTCTCCAGGCCCACCCACACCCCCACACACTTCCCATCAATTCTGGTCTCACATGGACATGGCTCTTTGGGCTCCCCTCTCATCCACCCCCATGGAAAAGTGTGGCGTTCTTTTAGGTCTGAGGGCCACACGTGGCAGCCCAATTACTAGATACCACTGGACACAAAAAGTACTTTAGAATTTACTACACAACAGACATGTCGCTAGCATGTTACAAACCTGACCCCATGTAACTTTAACAATTCAAGGGGAAAGAATTCATCCTGTTTTATAAGAGAGAAAATTGAGGCCTGAAGAAAGTAAGGAGTTTGAAGCAGGTCAGGAGGAAATAAAAAAGAGATGCTTTGTATTTAAATCAAACACTTAAATCCCCACACAATCTGCCTGACTTTTGCAAGCTGGAGTGTATGACAGCTGGAGACCTCTTCTCTGTGACGCTGAGAGCAAGAGGGATGCTGCCTCTCCCAAAGCCTCAGGATTCCACAAGTGACCTACAGCGGAACAGGAGCTGCGCTCGACACAGCCATTCTGAGGCTGGCCAGCATCTTCAGATGCTATATTTTCAACTTCCATTCCCAGCCTCCCTGAAGTCACATTATGTTGTCTTCCCTCTTTGTCTTCAAAGCTCTAAGGGACACTGGTGATAGACCCGTCAGAGATTACACATACGATTACGTCACTCCTCTGATCTACCACCTGCCCTGTTCTGCAGCACTAGCAGTGCACTGCGCAAATGTCTCTGCACAAGGAGGTCTCAGCCATCTGGCCCTGTTAGAGGTTTTGTGAATTCTCTCTCTCACATTCCTCCCGGGAGTGTGACTCATTCTATTAAAGCATATTTTATTACTGACAAAAATCTAGTGAGCTCCCTGAGCGTACAGTCTCTGCTACTTGCCTCTGGGCTCTGTATTTCATTCATTCACTCAGCAGATGTTTATTGTTTCATCTATTACGTGTCAAGCACGTAGGCCCTGGAGACAGGTATTTTGGCAAGCAGTGCATCCCAGGGTCCATGACCAACGGGACTTAAGACAGAGCCCAGAATAAGCCACAAAGCAGACCATCATGGTCTGAATGTGAAAGGTCCTCATGGGCTCATGTGTTTGACATTTGAGCTCCATCCAGTGGTACCATTTTTAGGAGACTGTAGGGCCTGTAGCAGATGTGACCCAGCTGGAAGAAGTGGATACAGGAAGAGCAGGGAGAGCTTGAAGTTTATAGCCTGGCCATTCTTCAGGGTCTCTCCATTTCTGGGTCTGCCCAGATATGAGCTAGCAGCCATGAAGCTGTTGACCTTTTTTACTTTCCTACCACATGGGGCTGTAGCCTTTCAAATCATGAACCCAAACAAATGTCTCCTCAAGCTGATCCTGGTGAAGAATTTGGTCTCAACCAAAGAAAGTAACTAATTCACAGTCCTCCAGGTAACACCTGAGAGTTGGATGAATGGAGCATCCATGGTCAAAGACCATCTGGGACTCCTAGATGTAGCAAGATGGGTCCATGAACAGTGAGACCTGGATCATCCTGAAGCACCAAGAACCCCCACACTGAGCCCCACTCACTGATGTGGTCGATGGAGCCAGCACAGAATTTCCCATAGAACTTCTTGGCCCCCAGGCCCCGCAGGTCGTGGATAGTGAAGGGCCAGAGGTGCAGCACATTGTTCCTGGAGAAGGTGTCCCTCTTCTCCACCACAACCACTTTGGCTCCCAGGTAGGCAAGTTCAATGGCAGTGCGCAAGCCACATGGTCCTCCTCCAACGATGAGACACTGTGGAGGGAAAGGGGAGAAACCCTGAGTGTCTATGCAGTGCTGTCACAGAGGTCCTGCCTCACCAGCCACAGCATTCTGTGCATCTCCCAGGACCAGTCATTCATCTGCCCAGTATATATTCCCTGTAGGTCTATCACAGACTGGACACTGTCCAAACCCAGGTAGAACATGCAAAGGGTTTTCGGGAGAAGGCACTGTAAGATGCACAGGTGGTTCTAGGCAATGCTAGACCAAATCTGACTCCAGCCCCGGTAGACCACCTCTTATTGTCCTTTCCTGAACCAGGCCTGTCAAGTGCTGCCTTTCCTCACAGGGCTGTTGTCAGCAGGATCACCCTTTGGAAAGTATATTAGGCTAAAGATGCGGTTCAGCTGTAGGGAGCTAGCCTAGTGTGTGCAGGCTCTGGACTACCTATCTTCAGCACCACTAAACAAGTACACAGTAAGAAAGGAATGTGCTTCTGTGGTGTGGAAGTGTATGGGACATCGTTCCTGTGGCCATAGGCTAGCCGAGCAACAAAAGAACATATTGACAAACTGGACTTTGTCAAGATTAAAACTTTGGTGCTGGAACTGGAGAGATGAATCAGTGGCCAAGAGCATCCATTCTCTGTTCTTCTAGAAGCCCCAAGTTTTATTCCCAGTGCCCATGTTGGGTGGCTCACAACCACTCCAGCTCAGGGATCTGGCACCCTCCTCTGGCCCATCCTGCATCTTCATACAGATGCCCCCGATACAAATAAAAATAAAGCTTAAGATAAAACCGATGTTTCAAAAGCATTATAGTTAAGGCAGTGAAAAGAATACCATTATGTCTGAATGTATGGTGTATGTCTGTAAGCCCAGGCTAGCCTGTCTCAGCTCCCAACCCCCAACCCCTTCCCCAGCCTACGGAAGGAAAAGAAGAAAGGGAAAAGACAGGCACACTGATGGGAGAAAATATTTGCAAGCCATATAACTTGTAAGTTCTGAAAACATACTTGTATCTAATATGCATAAAGTCTCTACAGCTTAAAATGAAAAATAAATTAAAATACTTAGAGAAAAAATTAAAATAGCATTTTCCTCCAATAAAGATATACAAGGAATCAGAAAGTAGATGGAAAGGTCCCAACAGAAAAATGCAAAACCAAGCCATGGTGAATGGTTACTCCCTCAGTAGTAAAGGCTTGAATTTGATGGAGCATGTGAATCAAGAGCTGGAAATTCAAACCCCACATATTGCTAGTGCAAACGATTTCAGTCTGTTATAGCGATTCCTTTAACAGTTAAGCATGGAGGTTCTGTATTAGCCAACTGTCCCAATCCTAGGTACATACACTCAGAATTGAAAACCCCTCCGTGAACAGCAAGGGAAGGATTTTTTTTCATATCAGCCCCAAGATGCAAACAACTCACGAGCCTATGAATTGACGGATAAGCAAGCCATGATATGTGTGTGATACCACGGGTGCAAATGCACGTTTGTCTGTGTGAGTGCAGGCATGCGTGAACGTATGACTCAAAATTGACATCAGAGTCTTCCTTGATTGCTCCCCACATTATTCAAGTGACCCCATGACTCACTGACACAGTCTAGCTTGCTAGCTTGCTTTTACTCTGGGGATCCCTGATCTCCACCTTCTGAACACTGGAATTACAGATGGGCTGCCACACCCAGCTGCCACTGATGTGGGTTTGGGGATCTAAACTCCAGAACAGGCAATCTGTAGAGACAGAAAGATTAGTGGTGATAAAGTTAAGGGGGAGGGGAAAGGAATAGACTGGGAAGCTAGTGCTACTGGACAAATGGTTTCCTTTTGGAATGTTTTGGAATTAGACAGTGGTGATAGTTATCTACTTTAGTAGGATTAATTTTATAGTATGTTGATTATATTACATACAATAAAGTAGTGAGGCCTTATCTAAAAGGAAAATGGTCTGGAGATGATTCAGCAGTTAAAAGCATTGGCTGCTCCTCCTAGAGGACCCAAGTTCAATTTCTAGCACCCACATGGTACCTCACCAGTCCAGGGGTAACGCTAGTTCCAGAGGATTGAATACCCTCTTCTAGTCTCTATGGGCACTGCACATGTGCAGTACACACATAGTATTAACAAATGAAAACTTCAGGCACAGTGGTATATGACTGCAATCCCGGAACTCAGGCAGGAGGATTGCAAATTCTAGGTAAGGCTCAACAAACAAAAATGGTATGAGAAAAAGGCAATTAAAAAGAAGTGTGCCACACACTGGTATAAACGTTGGATTCTTGTTTTGTTTTTGTTTTTGTTTTTGTTTTTACAAAGTTTTGAATTGTATCATACACATGGATGCTTTGCCTAAGTGTATGTCTGTGCCATCAGGCATGTGCCTGGTACTCATGGAGACCAGGAGGGGGTACCAGAGCCCCTGGAACTGGAGTTAGAGATGATTGGGCGGTACCTTGAGGGTGCTAGGAGTTGAATCTGGATCTTCCCAGAGAACACCCAGTGCTCCTAACCATGGAGCCAGCTCTCTAGCCCTGAGTATTGGAGTCTTACTACTGAAAACTAGAGCCTGCTTCTAGCGACTCTCAGGCCATGGGGCAAATTTGAACTTTAAAATAAATAAGTAGAATGCCTTGTAGTTCATTCTGTTTCATACACAAAAGGGGAAAAGCTAATTCTGCACGATGGACTGCAAGGGACATCACAGGAGGGGTTTCCATGTCATGACCATCATCATCGACATCTTTATCACCACCACCACCATCATCATCAACATTGTCATCCACTGTAGCCCACATCTGTGGAGCACCCACCCAGGTTCATGTGTTTGACTTCTTCAATTCAGGAAGTGCATTACTCATACAAGAGAACCTTTACTCTGACCACTTCCCAAATGGAGAAATCAGGGCACAAAGCCATAAAGTAGCTAACTGGTCCATGGGGTCAGACTGAAAGGGATGAAGCCAGGATCTAAACCTTGATGATCTTCCTCCTGAGCCTACTGTGTGATACTGCTTCTGGTTTGGTAGAATAAAAAGAAAACCAACTTTCTCGGTTGATGGAGCCCATTCAGAGAGAAAGAGGGGTGAAAGGGCAGGGGGAAAGAGGAGAGTTAGTCTGCACCCAGATGCCGACGGTCTTAAATGCACTGGTCTTGTTGGCACTGGGGCCACAGGTAAAGAAGAGTCAAACAGGGATTTGTACAAGGTCCATGCCAAGTCGCTGGACGTTGAAGAAGATCCTGTGCTTTTCCAGGGAGGACACAGTCTGTTAGGACAGAAGAGGGGACACATGGTGACCTAGATAAGCACACAAACACCTATTTTTGTGCATAGGCTCGGTGTTGTGTAAGACCTGAGAGCATGGCAGTAGTCCAGCAGAGGCAGGAGCTCACAGGTGAGGGTGGGGTGGGTGGGGGAAGGGCAGGTAGGTATAGACGAATAGATGAAACTGTTCAGCTAGGCAACAATGGAGGAGACCATCACCCGCCCCTCACTCACTGTCGGACGTGGCTGAGACATCTGGAAACTTCCCTCTACTTGGGATTAAATGTTATCTTAAAAACACATCCCCCTTCTTGAGCAAACACTCCATCCTCTGGCTGTCTCACTCCCCTAGGCTGCCAAGGTCCCAGAGGAAGACTCGATCAAGCCTATCAGAAGCTCCCACACTGCAATCAGCATAGTTTACTGGCTGGAACCATCCAAAGAGTTTATAGACACCCAGTTAGAGGAAATGAAGTCACTGCTGAGATTTGACTCACCCCCAGAGATTTTGGAGAGTACATGGGGGCGGGACGGGGGTGGGGTGGCGGCACTGGCTTCCTCTTTGGACAGAGGTGCCTGGAGACAACCAGCTTTCTCAGACCAAATCCACACTTTATCTCACCCTCCATACGGCTTCTTGCTCCACATAGCCAGACAATGATGGTCATTTCAGAGCCTGCTCCAAACCCCACGCTTGTGTGGTTTGCTTTGGGGGCGAAGTCTGGACCCGTTACATGTCTTTGTAGTTACTGCACGTTTCCTGTTGGTGAGCTCTGTCACTCCACGGCCAAGGCTGGGCCAGCCGGAGCATGTAGGGTGAAGAAGGGCAGAAAGGGGACAGAGGCCTTCTGCAGTTTTTGTTCACCAGGCCTGACCCATCTCCAGTCTCCAGACAAGGCAGGGAACCTCCTCTCTTCCAGCCAGGGGCTGTTGTACATAGAGAGTGCAAACATTAGCCAGGTCTCACATCCAGCCCTCTTGGTGGCACCTGGGTTTCCATCAGTGAATGCTTGGCTTTCCCATGATCCTAAGCTCTGTTACATATTTTGGGCCTGAATCTCAGAGATACCAGTCATACCATAATCTTAATCAAAGCAAATGCCAATGGGCTTAGTTATAGCAGGGGAGAAAATCCAGGCTGGCACAAGGGCCTGTTGGCTGGGGTTGTGGAGGCAGGACAGTTCCCCCTTGGACTATGCTAGTTATGATCAGAATGGGCCTTGGCATTCTGACAAGGGGTCAAATACTGTGCAGCCGTGTGTCTGAGCAGAGGAGCAGCCCTGGCTTCCAGGGATGCCCATGGCCAGTGGAGGCTCTGGACAGGCGTGGCTCAGCAGACTGAACTCAGAGGCAAAGGACTCTCCCCTTTCCACAGACCCAGCCAGAAACTACCACTGAGAGCAGACTTTCAATAAATAGAGCTTTTGGTTAAAACTCAGTCTTAATCAGTAATGTGTTCCCTGAACAAGCAGGAGAACCTATGCTGAGTGACAGTACCCATGCTAAAACAACAACAATAACAACAGTAACAACAACAACAACAACAAAAACAGGGAGAGCAAGCCCAAGCTGTGTTTGGTGGTGCACACCTATCGCCCAGCTCTGGGGAGGTAGAGACCAGAGCATCCCTGGGGCTCACTGACTCCTCGTCCTAGTTAAGGTTGTGAGGCTCAGGCCAGTGTTAACTTTGCAGATTCACACCCAGACAGTAGAAGCAGGGGTCTGCCAAGGCCACCTACATCATGGATGTCAGTATTATCTGTGCACTAGGGTGATTGAATTATTGCACACAGGGGAGTGGGCAGATCTACCACCAGCAGGAAAGAGACCCTATCTCAACAGACAAGGTAAATATCTCCTGAAGAGTTACATTCAAGGTTGTCCTCTGGCTTACACACACATATGAGCAAACATGTACACATACCACGACCCCCCCACACACACACACTGTCACACAGCCCAAAGGCCTTCCTAAATTAGACTGTATACTTTTCTCTGCTGGCTCACTCATTACTGCTGCCCCAGAACAAAGCTCTCATGTTATCGTTGGCTGGGTCTCAAGAGCTGCCCCATCCGCTGTGTTATCTGTGTGCCTGGAACACATCCACTGCCTGGTACGCACAGGAGGCCCAACACGTAGCTGATGGATGAATGAGCTTCCCACCCACTCAACGCCAACTCAGTTCTGGCTTTCTGACCATGAGAGGGATGTTGGGTGCATGCCAGCCGGGGTTAACGTTTGCAGCTTCCCACCCAGACAGAAGGAGTAGGGGGCTGCCAAGGCCACCTACATCATGGATGGCGGTATTATCTGTGTACTTGGGCCATGTGAATTATTGCTCATTGGGGAGCAGGCAGATCTACCACCAGCAGGAAATCCACTGTAAAGATAAGCTTAGAAGAGTTCAGACCTGCACATTCTCGACAAGAGACAAATACCACATGGAAAAACAGACTATTTATCAAGGAGCAGGAGGGGGGACAACAGCCAGTATACCTAGCCAAGACATAAATGCTAGTGGGGTGTGAGTGAGGACTACATAGAACTCTTGCTGTACCTCAGAGGGGCCCTGAAAGCATGACTCTTTAAAATCTATATACATACATACATACATACATATACATACATTAAATATATATGTGTGTGTGTATATATATATGTGTGTGTGTATATATATATATATATATATATATATATATATATATGTGTGTGTGTGTGTGTGTGTGTGTGTGTGTATGTACATGCTTTTCCTGTAAGTGCCTATGAAGGACAGAAAAGATTGTTGGATCTTTTGGAACTGGATACAGATAGTTGTAGCCTGCCATGTGGGTGCTGGAAACTGAACCCAGATCCTTTGTGAGAGCAGCTAGTGCTCTTAACGACTGAGCAATCTCCCCAACTCCACCTGCCTTTTTTGCATGTATATATTTGTATGGTATGCATGGGTATGTATGTATGTTTACAAGTATAGGCATGGGTACATATGTGTGCACAGTTTTGTGTGTGTGTGTGTGTGTGTGTGTGTGTGCCTGAAGTTGTAAAGTTGCCACCCGGAGTTTTCCTCAGTCACTTTCTATATTATTCAAGTGAGCACAGAGCTCACAGACCCAGGCTAGTCTAGCTAGCCAGCCCGGACTGTAGATCCCTGCCTCTGAGCCTAGATTACAGATGTGCTGCCACACTTAGCCAGCATGTATGTGGCTTCTGGAGATCTGAACTCCAGTTCTTACACTGCATGGCAAGTACTTCATATACTGAGCCATTTCCACAATCCAATTACTAATTTCTCAACGGCACAGTGCACCTTCCAACTGGCCTTCCTCCCAACCCATAAATGGGGATGCTGGGACCCAGGATGGAAAGGACAAGAGCCACCAAGTAGAGTCAGGGTTAGGCCAGGGCTCAACAGTCCCGCAACAGTCTACAGTATTTGTTTCTGTCTCTGCTTTCTGTCTCCCTTCTCCTTGGGTGCAATATGGGCCAAGGCTATGGAGAGGTGCTGTGCAACAATAGAAATGGGGATCTGCCACTCATTGCCTGCTGACCACTGCCTTGGCCCTTGGCTGAAATGAAGTTTAACATACTTCACAAGCACTCTGCCGGCACTTCCTACTTGCTGGCCACCTCCCCAACCACTTCTTGTGTTTCATCTTTATGATCACACTTTGAAAGTGTTAGCATCACACCCACCTTGGAAGTGGAGAAATGGAGGCATAGAAAAGTAAGGCAAGGGCTGGAGAGATGGCTCAGCAGGTAAGAGCCCCTGCTGTGCACACATGAGGAGCTAAGGATCTGAGTTCAAATCCTCAGCACCCATGTTAAAAACAAACAAACAAACAAACTTGGTGTAGCTATGCACACACCTGTGACCCCAGAACAGCTGGGGGCAGAGACAGGAGGGTCACTGGAGCCTGGTGACTAGAAGCTCTAACTCCAGGCCCAGTGGGAGACCCAAAGGAATAAAGCACAGAGTGTTAGCACAAGATACTCCGACCTTCAAAGCACATAGGGATACATGCTTGCAACACCTGCACGCAGGCACACACGCGCACACACACACACACACACACACACACACACACACACGGTGAGCCATATGACCATGGGAAAAGGCAGACTCTGAGGACAGTTTCATTTGTAAATGTTTCACCCCTCAGCTTGGAAGTCATGAACACAGTCTTCAGTTTTGAAGGGGTGAAAAAAAAATGGAGACAAAGAAGGCAAGCAATTCTTCTCAAGATCGTGTAACAAGTAAACCGCCACATCTGGATCTGAACCTAGGCCTATGCTCTCAATAGCTTGCCTTTAGAGGACAAAGCCTGAGTTACCAGGAACTTCATGGTGAGAATGGAGGGAGGCCATTTCCTTCCTTCCCTTCACTGAGGACACACGAATGCAGCCAGAGTTCAGCCTGGGTTCACAGGGCCTCTCTGCAGGGGACGGCAGGGCTATGCCCAACTAAGCTTCCCGTGCTTCCCCAGGACGGAAGTTCCCAGGCTAGATGAGGCCTGACCTGTGCAGTCAGATAGCACAAAAAGTCTATGGCGACCTGGTGGCCTGCTAGGTCTCCCTGGTAACAATAGCCATCCAGGCATGCCGGCTCTCTTAGGTAGAGCTCTGCCTCAGTACTTGCCAGGGTGGCTTCACAGACTTGGGCTGTTGGGACAAGAGACTCATCTGAACGCAGGCAGGAAGCCCATGGCTGTTACTGTTCATATTGTAGTGTGAAAAGGGTTTGAAGCCAAGCATCTGCTTTCTGCCTACAGGGAAGCGGCTCATGGTGGAGGCTGGAGGGGTTTATAGTCTCACTTTGCACAACAACAAAGAGGGGACCTCATGGGAGGTGTGTCCACCAAGGAGTCCTTGGAAGGCCTGGCCAAGGAAGGTTCTTCACAGACACTTCACGCTCCGTGTTTGGCAAGCTGCTAAAACTCATTTGATTAGTGGAACCCTGCCCCATCCACCTCTCTGACTGCTTCTGCCCTCCCACCCCCACCCCGGTTTCATGTAGTCCAATCTGGAATTGAACTTGATAGACAGTTAAAGGATGACCTTGAACTTCAGATTCTCCTGCCTCCACCTCCACCAAGTGCTGGGATCAGAGGCGTGTGCCAACATACCCAGTTTAGACAGTGCTAAGGATTGGACTCAGGGCTTCGTGTATGCTAGACAAACACTCTACCAATAGAACGGCATCCTCAGCCCAGCTCTCTCGTATCTCATTCAAACCTAGCTCCTCCTGACTCTTACACTCCACTTAGTGACCACACTAGCTTTTTCCCATCTCCACGCTTCCTCTCAAGAAATACCTCCTCCAAGAGAAACACTCCATTTCCCTCTTTCTCTCCCCACTGGCTGGAGTGTCTCAGAACCTTCCTCCTCCTCCTCCTCCTTCTCCTTCTCCTCCTCCTTCTCCTCTTCCTCCTCCTCTTCCTCTTCCCCCTCCTCCTCCTCTTCTTCCTCTCATCAACAGTGTAAGTAGGGAGCACAGATTCTGGGTCCTGGGAGTTGCACTTGCAAACGCCCTTCCCTTAGTCTTCTGAGTATGCTCAAGCTGGCACTGGTCTGGAAGTTGTAAACACAGTCCTCACCCCTATGGCAATATTCAGGCTTTGTGGCATCTTCCCACCTAAAGTACAAGGTCTCTGAAGCCAAGGCACCAAGGGCTACCTCAGACCAGTTCCTGCTAGCCGAGAAAGTCAACTGTGGCACTCACGTGTGTCCCTGCTCAGGAGAGCAACATTAACAGTAGCACTAAGACTAGATTAAGCTCTGGAGCAGCTCAAACCGCCTGCTGAGAAGCTGTGCACACAGCCAGTGGGAAGAGTGAGTAACTAGTTCCTGGTTGTAGAACAAGGGTGAAAATGTGACCTCTAGTGTCAGAGGTCAGGCTCAAGGTCACCAAGCTGCTATTCCTTTTCCCAGGTCAGAGGCAGAGTTTACTAGTAGCGAGATCATCAATTCTCTTCCGATCTCCTGAGATGTGTGGGGACTTGTGAGACGGCTCTGAGGGTGGTGGACTCATGTCCTTTGCCTCAGGGAACTGAGAAAGCACAGTTGGAAGTAGAGAAGGACAGATACAAAGAATGTTCAGAGAAGTTGGAGAAGGTACAGATTGGCGACTCTAGCCAAGGAAGAGTCATATAGGAGAAGGAACATGATTGGAGAACTGAGCTGGGGGAATTAGAGAGGCAGAAGAAATGGCAAGACTGAGGAAGAGGGAGGTGGTTGTGGACCAGTGGGGAGCCTGGACAGGGCTGGAGTTGGGGGCTGAGAGGGGCTGAGAAATTGAAACCAGGTAGGCATGGGAGAAGGAGCCAGACCTGGAGGGTCCTGGAGCAGGTAGGGTCTCCCTTTCTCCCTTTGCCCATAGTGGGTTTGGAATAGAATAGCTGAATCCCCTGCGTTTACTTCTGGAACAATGACAGATGAGAGGAACCGGAGAAGGACAGTGCCTTCCTGGCAGTGTTTAAATGGAAAGGTCCGCCCTGGCCCGCAGGTGCCAGCACCTAGGCTGTGGCCCTCATCTTCCTGGCTCTAATGAGCAGTGGTTCAGGCTCACCTTGGTAGGCTTTACCATCCACTCACATCCCTGAACTCTCCTGGATTCCAGAACACAATCATGGCCCACCTGCATGCTGGCACTTCTGCTCTAATAAGTACACATCTCACAGATAGATCTACAGCCTGCTCCCAATCCGTTCCCCACCCTCACTACCCACTGCTGTCTTAGGAACGCTTATGGACTCCTTCAGCTGTGTACATAAACAAGCTTGCTACACCCTTAACTGATCCTGATCCTTTTTCACTTCGTTGTCACAGCAAATCCGAGGACTCCCTTTGAGCACACCCAGATCTAACCCCTCCCTGCCCTGGCATCAGGGGTCCTGCCTGGTCTCCCTGTCCCACCCTCATCCCTTTCTAGCCTCTGCCCTATGCAGAAGCCACAGACCTTCTGACGAGAGGCCTGGCCTCTCCCAGCCAACCACCCTCCACCTGCTCCTGTGGTTCTCAGAACTCAAAGTCAGAACTCATTGTGAGCTCCAGGCCCCGTGTGACCTTGTGTACAGTTTCCTTCTGACTTCAGTGCTCACCTCCCTTCCCTCTCGGCTCTTCTGTCCATGGCATCAGCGTGCATACGTCCCTCTCACCTGCCTCCCCTTCGCCATCCCTCATTTTCTAACTTAAAAAAGGAGCACCTACTATAGGACACCTACATGTCTAGTTACATTTTCTACAGTATTTTAAATGTTGGTAAATATTCTAAGCAGCTGCCTAAAAAAATAAAAGAATTTCTTATACCTTATGGTGTGTGTGTGTGCACGCACGTGTGCGTGCCATAGCCCATATGTCAGAGGACAACCTCTGGGAATCAATTCTCTCCTTCCACTCTGTGGGTCCTGGTGATTGAACTCTGGCTGTCCAGATGGGCATCAAACACCTTTACCCTCTGAGCCATCTTACCAGTTCTGGAATCTGTTTTTTTGTGTTTTTCCTATTACAGGCCCTTCCCTTTTATTCTAACATCTTTATAGTACTTTTGGTAAAATGTGAACATTTTTCAAATAGAAAAAATTTAAGAACCTTAGGTAATATCAAAATACTTGCCACAAAGATTCTGCAATTAGATTTTACTCTCCAAGCATTCATCTATCCATTCATCGAGTCTTCCACCCATCCACAAATCCATGCATCAACTATCCAGATACCTATTCCTCCATCCATATACTCATCTATCCATTCATCGAGTCTTCCACCCATCCACATGTCATCCATGCATCAACTATCCAGATACCTATTCCTCTACACATGCACTCATCTATCCATTCATTGAGTCTTCCACACATCCACATGTCATCCATGCATCAACTATCTAGATGTCTATTCCTCCAGCCATGAATGCATTCTGTTCATATCTATTCCTTCATCCATGAATCTTTCTATCCATCTACCTATCCCTCCATCCATGCATCCATCTATCCATCCACTCATCTACTCATCTATATATCTATTCAGCAATTTGTCTTACTTCTTGGTGCCTCCCAACTGCAGAATCTTTACATTTCTTCTCAATTACTTCAGGGTAAGAATTCAGATATCAATATTTACTCAAGATTTAAATTTTTTAATTTTAATTTTTGTGTATGAGTGTTTATATATGTATATATATATAGCTCCATGATCACAGTAACACATGTGTTACTGTGATCATGGAGCCAGAAGAGGGCCTCTTATCCTTGGAACTGCAGTTATGGACAGTTATGAGCTACCATGTGGCTAATGGGAATTGAACCTGGGTCCTCTAGAAGAACATCTAGTTCTCTTAATCACCAAGCCATGTCAAAGGTACCCCTCACACCATCTAAATTCTAAATCACTTATTTCTCTTGATCAGATATTTTCAAGGTATGCTCAGGCTTAATCTTGACTAGTCTATGACTTCCCCATGCAGGTCAATATTTCAGGTACTGCTCTTCAGGAGCTGTCTACTTTATTTTCTGGTTTTGTTTTGTTTTTGTTTTTTGACAATATCTTTTCACTAGGACTTGGGGCATTCAGGTTAGGCTAACTTAGCTGGCTAGTAAATCCCAGGAATTCTCCTCTCCCACTTCTCTGGTGCAGGGATTATAAATGCACTCAACCATGCCTGGTTGTTTTGTCTTTTGTTTGTTTAACTTGGGTGTTGAGATTGAACTGAGCCCTTTACTTTTATTATTTTAGAATTTATTTATTATATATATATATATATGATTATACTGTCACTGTCTTCAGACACACCAGAGGAGAGCACTGGATCCCATTACAGATGGATGTGAGCTACTACATAGTTGCTGAAAACTGAACTCAGGACCTCTAGAAGAGCAGTTGGTGCTCCTAACCACTGAGCCATCTCTCCAACCCACATCCTTTGCTTTAATTAAATCATTTTTTTCCTGTCAATGGGCTTTCTTCTGTGTGACTCTGTGAAACTTCAACCTTCTGATTGGCAGCTCGGTATTTAGGGTCATCAGCAAGGGGCTCCTAACCAAGTTCAGGGCCCTGGCTGGATGCCCTTTTTCCCTTCAGGAGAGAAGTCATAGGTTCTTCCAAGATCCAAACTGGGATGTCACAAGAATATCACATTTATTGAGGAGGAATGAGGGAAACAAGTTTCCAAGATAGCATAAGACACAGCCAAAGCTAAAACACCCAAAGTCAGTTAGAACCCACAAGAGGGGAAAGCAGAGCTACAATATACTCATGGTGCAAACTCCAGAAAGATTAGTCCATTTTATCATCTTTCTTTTTTTAGTAGGTTATAAAGGGCTTCCCATAGTATAATAATAGCTAAATTGTAACTACATGCTAAGACCTTCCCATGCTAAGTCCATGTTCACATCACACAGTACAATACTGACGATGTTTTGCAGCTATAGCTGCTGAGTGGTAGAGCTGAAAATGAACCCAGTCATCTGGTCCTGAGACCATGTATCTAACCATGGTGCACAGACCACACATCTAATCATGGTACACAGACCATAAATCTAATCATGGTGCACAGACCATAAATCTAACCATGGTGCAAAGATCATGTACCTAACAACTGTGCACAGATCATGTATTTAACCTAGTCATTGGATTCCATGGTCACTTACTTAGCCACAATACAAAAACCATACACTAAACCCTTGCACCTGGTCCCAGAGCATGCTGTTAGCTTGTGTGTGTGTGTGTGTGTGTGTGTGCAGTACTGCCCTAGAGAGGCAGGTGGCAGACCAGGAGTCCACACCATCTCTATGGTACTATGATGTGGTACATCTGAGTGATTTTTCAAGCCTGTCTACACCATCCCCCTGAAGACTTCTCTGGAGATACGGCCCTTATGAGCCTAGCATCAGAAGGTGTTCTAGCACCAGAAGGTGTTAGAAAAGACGAAGGGACATTGTCCTCAGGTAGTCTTGCATATGTCCCACTGGTTCTGTCTCTGGAAACCGTGATGAGTACACCCAACTTGTCCCTCTTCATTGGCCATGAAAGGGAACACTTCACCTCCTTCCTCCTCCCTGAGGGGACAACTTTCTCTTGTGACTCACAGGAGCCCAGCCTAAAGTAACGTAGGAAAAACAAAGCCAAGGGAAACACACAAGAGGCAAGACAGGATCCTGGAATGTTTTGCAACAGTCAAGTCAGGAGAGGGCTGGCACTCACTCGGTCAGCCTGGATCAGGCCCTGGCATCCTCTGGATTCTTTATGGCTTTATCTCAGCTCTCCCCCACTGCAGCCCTGCGATGAATGTGCTTGGTGACATTGATTTCACACTTAAGTGTTTCCACCAGACACATTTTTGAAATGAGGTGATAAGGTTTACAAGTGTCAAACAGTGCCAACATACTGGGAGAGGGGCCTTAAGGGAGACAGCAACATCCCACTTTGGGGTCAGCCTAGTTTGGTGGTTGGAAGAACAGCCGGCAGCCTCAAGTTCCAGCAGGAAAATTACAGCAACAGCTGGATGTTCCTTGCTTGCCAGACTTGGTGGTTTCTAGAAGGAGCCAATAGCATAGGTCACTAATCCAGTGTTAAAGGCTGAACACATGCTGAGCAGTGCCACCCAGGACTTGCCCAGTGGGAAGAATTCCAGCCAAGGCTTCAAATGGCAGCTGTCAATCTACCTAATGACAAGTGTTTCCACTCAACAGGTGCCACAGCCAGGGACCACTTAAGGTCAAGAGAGGCATGTCTAAGCGCCTGACATGCCTGCTGCCGAGCTTGCCTGAAGTATATTCACATAGGTTTTACAGGAGCCACCATGGAGTGTGGACAACAAGGTCTCCCCAGTCTCACTTTACAGTGGAGAGATAAAGCTGGGTCTCATTTATAGCAGACCTCACAGTCACTGGAACTTAGAGAACCAATGCACAAAATGGCTAAGCACAGGCTAAAGGCCACAGTACACAGGAAGCAAGTGAACTGCCACCTGAATGTGGGCAGTTCAGCTCTAAAGCACAAACTCACCTAAGATGACACAGCTAGGCCAGGTGTGGTGGCACTAGGGAGGTAGAGCCAGGCCGATCTATTGAGTTCAAGGCCAGCCCTGCCTACAGAGCGTGTTTCAGGGCAGCCATGGCTACACAGAGAAACCTTGTTTCTCAACAAGCAAACAAAAAGATGAACAGCTACACAGCTGATGGTGGGCAGATCAGGGACTTACCACCTGACTTTTCCCTTGTGTCACCTGTCTCAAGGTATAGGGTTAGCCTGGTATCTTTTATCTCCCTTGTGGAGACATGAGTCCTCTACTGGTGCCATCACAACCCATGGCCCCCACAGCCACGGATAAGAATAATTCTGTCCACAGACAGCAGTTTTGTCCCAGCTTGTCATCATGAGAAAGGCCACGAAGGTAATGGATGTGTATGAGACAAGTCCAGGGTTTCCTCTGTCACCAACTCTGAGGTCAGCAAAAGGGAGACTCAGCAGCTGTCCTTGGAGCTAGTGTAGAAGTGGAGCCAAGGAGCACAGGGCCAGCTCTGCCAGACAACAGCTAGTCCACCATTGCCACCCACCCACCCAGAGCCCCAGCAGGAGGCTAGGAGGAGGAGGCAGGAACCCTCTGTTAGAATGCGCCTCTCTTCTTAATATCCCCCCCCCCCCCGCTCTCTGTGATGAGGCTGCAGCACCAGGGGTCCATGCTTCTCTTCCCTCAGGCACACAGGCAGAGTGGAACACCCCAGAAACAGCAGGCAGGGCAGAGAAGTGAAGCAGGCAGGTCATTGGCCACTCTGTCTTTGGGTAAGGAGGGGGGTTCCTATCTACAAGAGTTGCTGTGTATGGAGGGAATGTTCTATAGGACTGTTCATTAAGACACTTTGATGGTACACGGAGCCCACCGTGTAAAGATATTAGAAAGAAGGGCCCCTCTCCTCAGTTCTTTCTTCCTGGAAAGGAGCTGTTTATATGAAACTGGCATTTTGATCTCCTAAGAGAGTTGGGCCATCTCATTTGGGGACATGAATATGGTGGGCCCAGCAGGCTGGAAGCGGTCTTCCATTGCTTAGGACAGGCAGGTCAGAGCATCATCAGCATGGTGATGGCTCCCAGCTGGAGCCTGAGTGCACAATGGGTCACTGGGCCAGTGAGTCACTCTTGTTCCAGGGAGTTGCCTAGTGCCCTGACATGCGGGGATGTTCGGTGTCTGAGCTGTGAGGGACCTCATATCAGGGCCAGTGCATCTATTTTCTGTAAAGCGCCAGTTAGTAATATTTTATACTTTTTTCTGAACCTCGATTGCTGGCCTCCATTCTTTAGTGAGTCTCTCCCCGTAACCCCATGCCCTTAGGAGGGCTAAGAAGGTACTTAAGAGAGCTCAGTGGCCATCTGTAATGCCTCAATTGCAAGGACTTCCCTGCTGGTCATAATCCTCCAAGACTCCTTCCTCCCCACCCCCACCCTGTGATCCTGAGGCTTTCTTTCCCCTTTCTTTTTTCTTTTCCTTGATTTTCTTGCTCTTTCTCCTCCTTTCTTAGGTCTTAGTGCTTATTACAATTCTACATCTGTTTTGTTTGTTTTGGTTGACCGTTTCTCTCCTTGTCTCTTCCCAGAGAAGTCACGCTTTACAAATACCAGGCTCTTACCTCTCTATTCAATTCACGGGTGTGTCCCCAAGGACTGAGATTATCTTTGATCTACAGCACAGACCCATATATATTTGCCTATTGAGTAAATGAGTCAAACCAAATCAGACCTTTCATGGATGTAGAGGCTAACTGAAGTACAATGGCCAGGATTTACAAAGAACCAGGGATTTCATCTTATTAGATAAAGATACCCTGCTATCTTATTGGGTGAGGCAGAGCTAACTCAAGAGGCAGGCACTTGAGTTAGCTCTGCCTCACCCAATAAGATAGCAGGGAATAGCGGTCTCCACTGAGTGGGAAGGAATGGAGGAACTGGAGGAGACGTGGCCTAAAGAGGCCGAATGCACAAATGTGGGTCAAAGGGAAGGCTGAGGAAGTCAAACCACAGATTCTCAGAGTGGGCGTGGTAGGGCTGTGAGCAGAGACTGCAGACCTAGGGAAGGGTGCATCTAAGGAAGGGCGAGGGATGAAGGAAACAGGGTTTAGTATATACTTGGTTTTACTTTGGCAAGTGCCAAGCTGCTCAGGGAAGCACGGTGGCACAGCACCTGTAATTCCAACACTGGAGAAAGCTAAGGCAGGAGAATCATGAGTTTGAGAATAGCCTGATCTGTACATTAAGATCCTGTCTCAAGCACACCTACAACATGGGATGCAATTAAATGTGGTCTCATGGGAGAAGTGGAGAAAAATGGGGAATCAGAGCCTAGTCAGGGGTTTCGGGAAGCTCAAACCATGTGGACAATGGGAGCCCCCACGGGAATCAGCCCTGGGCCTCTGGTGGGAGTGGAGGAACTACACATACGTACAGCAGGGCTGTCTCAGACCCACCAGCGATGTAAATGATAACACAGAGGCTTACTAATATTTTAGAGCTCAGGCCTTTTGCGAGGCAGTCTCCAGACCTATCTAATACTGGTACAATGTCACACCATGTGGCCAGGTCTACCTACCTCCGGTCCATGTCCTCTGACTAAACCTTCTGTCTGTCAATTCTTCTCCCAGCATTCCTCTCTTTGCCTGGAAGATCTGCCCTTCACTTCCTGTCCAGGTATTGGCCATCGGCTCTTTATTAGAGCCAATCAGATGCAATTCTAGACTGTCTTAGGCAGGCAAGGAAGAAGATATATTTATAAAATATGAGACCAGTGATGGGCCATAGAAATAACGATACCAAGATCCTGACAGTATTAATTCTCTGCTGGTACAGAATTAACGATTGGCTATACAGAGATACCTTCACACAATGTACCCCAACACACACGGACAATACAACCATGGTAGGGAACACCCAGGCTTCTCTACTAACAGTTGCAAAACAAGGCTGACTCCTGCCTAAGGAAGTACAGAAAGCCAGTCGTCAAATTCATGTGCCACCAAGCCTCCAGGAGCACCATGAGCAGCTGAGTCCCGCGTGCCCTTTAGGTTTCGGGAGCACTCGCCATGATCAGCGCAGTTCTAGGGGAAGGATGGAAGCTGCTACTGCCTCAACTCTGTTTTTCACTCAGTTACTTTGTTTCTGTCCCAGAGAAGAAAGGCGCACTCTGGCTCAGTACAGATAGGACTAGACTATACCCTCAGGAAGGGCACCAGCCAGAACGTGATCACTGAGGCACATAACTCAAAAAGAATTAGTGTAGAGATGCCTCCCCTTGACAAAGCACCTGTTTCATGAATCCAAGCTTTACGAACAGAACAAACAAACAAACACCAACCAAACCAACCAACCAAAACTCCCAGCTCCATGGATTAGAATGAAGTAGGAATGAGCTAATGGGAAGAGGCTGGGGTGTCACTGAGGTCAGGTGTGAGGCTCTGTCCCCAGTGCTGGGGAGGCAGGGAGAGCAGAAGGGAAGAGAGGAGAGGAGAGTCTCTCCACCCACAAGAAACAGGGCCCTCTCTTGCTTGAGCGAGAGAGCAGAACAGGGGGAAAGGTTCCTCCATCAGCAGGCAGAGTGCAGGAAGGCTCTCATCTGCTCATCAGACCACTCAGACTCCCAAGGAGAACTCGCCTGCTGGTACTCCAAAAGACCCAGCCTCATCATTATGGATAACTCTTGCTACACATATAAACCCAAAGGATGTGCTTTTCACAAGTGAGTCGACTTGGGTAATCAATGAAGTGATATTTGTCACAGCCAGATTACCCTCCCATCCTGCTCCTTGAAAAATGTTTAATTATATTTATTTTGTGTATGTGTGAAGACACATATGGTAACAGATGTGCATGTCATGGCATACATAATGTGGTCACAGGACAACTTGCGGGGAATCAGTTCCCTTTCCAATGTGGGTCCCAGGAATCGAACTCAGGCTGTCAAGCTTGGCAGCCAGGGCCACCAAACTGCCTTGCCGTTTCTTAAATTTACTTGTAATACATAGAACTGACTGTTTTCTTTCTTTTTTTCCTTTTCCTTTTCTTTCTTTCTTTTTTTCTTTTTTTTTTTTT
>NC_034590.1:82096158-82099897 GCF_900095145.1 Mus pahari | reverse complement strand
TTTCTGGGCTGGAGCATCATTGTCTTGGGCAGTGGAAGAGTATAGTGGTCCAGTACTCTGCCTGCAGATGGAGGAATCTTTCCCCCTGTTTTGTTCTCTTGCTCAAGCAAGAAAGGGCCATGTTTCCTGTGGGTTGGCACAGGCCAGAGACCCCATGAGTTAGAACCAAACACCCAGCTAAGAGTGCAAGCTAGAGTGTTCCCTCCACTTCAGGCACTGAGGCCTCAGCTTTTTACCTATGAATGCTTGTATAACTCATGACCTGGATGCTGAAAGCCCCGGTTCAGTCCCAACCAGAACATCAGATAACAGCCAGAACAGCTTAGGCCAGGAAGGATACAAACCAAGATAAACAATCACGGCGGGGGGNGGGGGGGAAGGCAACTTCAGATCAGCCAATAGGGAGGACATTTCTTGATTGTTCCCTCTAGCATTAAACGATAGGAATAGGCTTTATTTTGACAGTGACTGCTTATTGCTAGCATCTGTGACAGTGCAGTCTCCATCCATCCATCCATCCATCCATCCATCTATCCATCCATTTTCCAGGAGTCTATCTGCCATTCACCCATCCATCTATCTACCTATTTTCTCCTCCATCTTCTCATTGTCTATTTATCCATCCTTTCCTACCTATCCACCCATCTACCTATTCAATGACCCATCTGACAACCCATTTATCTGCCCATCCTTACATCCATCTGCCCATCCATTTATCCAGCCATTAATCATCCACCTGGCCATCCATCATCCAAGGAATTATTGTCCTTGTTGAATAAATTTAATAATTACTTTAAAACAAACAAACAAACACCTGTAGAAATTGGGAATTTTGGCAGAACAGTTGGGGAGATTTACCCTGGCATTCAAACCTTGGGATCTTTGCTTCTTCTTCTCCTGAGATACAAAATCCCCTAGACCTAGAGATCCAGTACGCCAGAGGGGGTTGTGAGCACATAACATCCACTGACACTTGACAAGGAATTCAAAACTGTAGAGCCCAGGAAAGCGAGTTGCCTCTGCTGTTATTCACATTTAAGAAAAACTTAGGCTGAGCAATGGACCCCTACTCACTATTATGTCTGCGGAAACACAGAAAGGCCCAGTGTAAGGCTTGGGTAAATGCAATGTTGGGAATCTATGGAGCCTCTCAGGAAAGCCCCAACAATTCCTTCGAAAACCCCAGTGCTAGCTAGACATCTCCTGAGTGATGGCACTATGGGACACCCTAGAGCCAGGCATCCTCAAGAAAGGGAGCCTGGCCTCCTCAGGTGAGTCTCTGAGCTGGAACTTTAATAGAGGCAGTGCTGCTACCTCTGTAGGGATGTCCTGTGCAGGGGTTTACATGCACATGCTACCCAGAGACAGACACCTCCCCTTAGCTCCTAACAAAGGAGCCTTCACTCAGCAAGGGAGTGGGGGGGGGGCACAACAGTGAACGCTGTTGCACTGCAACAAAGACAAACATCATAATTGTAGCTCCCGCTGGGCACTGTTCCTAGACACTTAAAGATATTAACTTTTCCTGGCTTTCCAGATCTCTGTAAGGTGGGTGCTATTATCAACCTCATTTTACAATAAAACAAAGAAATGAACGAAAAGTCAGAGACCATAGCAGGATATGAACCCAGGCTTCTGTGACCCTGTAGACCTCGCTCTCAGTCATGGCTCCACAGCCACTCTGATACTTCATTGCAGACTTGGGAGCATCACAGGTGGTCTATTCAATGAAGCTCTGAGTATGACTTCCTCTCTATGCCCTCTCACCTCAGCAGCATCTTGCCCACGGGATTTAATGCGGTCAATGTTTCTTGTCTTGGCTCCATCTCAGAAACATTGGCTTCTTCATATCGCATGCTTTCGTAAGCTTCAGAGGACCACATGGGAGGTGAGAGACTGGGCTGGAGTGGGGAAGAGGACAGATAGGCCAGCAGACAGACACCTAGGATGCCAAGACCCCAGGCATCATTTTTAAGGGACAGCCACCAGCCAACTGGAGCATGTGTGCTCACAGACCCTGCAAGTCAAGTTGAAATAGAACATGTTCCAAAGGCCAAGACAGTTTCAGAAGTGGAAAAAAAAAAAAAAAAAAAAAAAAAAAAAAAAAAAAAAAAAAACCTCGTATATGTCATCTGAGCCCAGTGACCACAACACCTCTTTTGATTAGGGGATTAAGAAAAATAAAAAAACAGAGTCAGGATATGGTTTTCTAACAGCATGGAGCCTTGGCCCCACCCATGGACCCTCAGCATCCTGTACAAAGAAAGCACTCCATCATTTTAGCACCTTTCCTCAAGACAATAGGCTACATTTTTTCCACTAAGAATTGTTGGCCTGAACCCACAGAAGGAGAGTCGTCGAGTGTGGCTGTGGCTGGACACAGACCCTGAGGACAAAGATTAATGGCTTTCCCAGGCCTGCTATCTGCTGGTCCAGATGCTGAACATAAGGGCTGGGTTAGAAAGCATTGTCTTGAAGACTCTCTTCCAGGCACCGTGGGAGCAGAGGACCAATGTGCACATTCTTGATCTGGCAGGAGTAGATAGTTGGCGGGTCAGGGCAGCCTCAGAGCCTATCCTCACTGCCGCTGTTGGAAAGGGGAACTGGCTGTCCACGGAGGCTTTGCCTAGTAACCAATCAGCTGAGGTGACCTTTGTGCTATAAAGGGCCGTCTATCAGTAGCACACAGGTGGTGTGGCTGAGATGTTCCCTGAGAAGTGACAAACCTGCAGAGGACACAGAGTATGCACTAGGGAGAAGAAAGGGAACAGTGACTTTAGAAATAAAACGAGCCAAGAAAAGGTTTAACCACTTCCTGCCTAACTCCACACACAAAATTGTACTTAGAGTGTCTCAAAGACCTAGGCTTTATGGTTTTACAAGGACACAGTGGGTAGTAGATGGAACTCGGTTGGGAGAGCCTGCCTGGTGGTCTCCTATACTACGTAGACTGTGTATGATGATGTGTGCCTATACTCTCAGGGCTTACCAGGACAGGAGAAAAGTTGCTGACATCCTTGTGTCTACATCCAGACAGACAATGCTTAGGCAGTGACCAGAGATGATTATTAGGTGACAGGGACAAGTTTCCCAGGTGGGACCCAGGACCATCCTAACCTTGGTGGCAGAGCTGGCTTCCCTCATGTCCCTGACCTACAGGCATGTTGTGAAAGTAAGCCGCTCCCTGGGACACAAGAACATGGGTCACTGTGAAGTTCTCAGGTGCAGCAAGGTGTTACTCGGGGCCAGGGGCTACCCCAGCCTACTCCTGTTTAGCTTTAGTACCCCTAGGATGTCACAAGTTCTTCCAGGAGGAAATCAGGTCAGGTGGCCCTGGACCCAGAAGTCCCCTGTGGCTTTGCGACTCATTGAGTATGAAGGCCCAGCTCCGAATGGCACCCACACTCTCTGGTCCATTTCTAGCAAGGACCTTTTTCTGTTGAAAATAAAGTTATTTCCATTCAATATAGTCTGATCACAGTTTCTCCTCTCTCATCTCTTCCCAGGTCTTCCCTACCTCCCTATAGCAAGGATTCTAACTAATATTTGGCATCCACACTGAGAAGTCCTGTAAGGGTAAATTATCAGCTATTGATGACTTGGTACTAAAGAATACAAAATACATTATAAGTAAATGTCATATTGTTTCCTCAAACAATAATACTTCAGATGTGTTTGAGTTACATAATGGACAGGTGTTGAAATCATGATGCTGACTGAAATGGCCAAACGCATGATT
>NC_034590.1:82043658-82091158 GCF_900095145.1 Mus pahari | reverse complement strand
AAGCTCAGGTGAGAACTTTTTTTTTAATGACAAAATCTCCTGTAGTCCAGGCTCACCCTGAATTCCTGGTCCTCCTGCCTCCACCTCCCTAACACTAGGGTTACAGGCATGGGAAACCATACATAACTTGCGAACTGTTTCTTTTTTATAGACTTTAAATGTATTGTTATTATTACGTGTAGGGGGATGCATGTCATGGAATGTGTGTGGAGGTCAGAAGATATCTTTGCGGAAGCTTCTTCCACTTTCACGAGGGTTTCGGGGATTGAACTCTGGTCGCCAGGGTTGCATGACAAGAGCCGTTATCCACTGACCCATCTCAGCATCTCCCCTGCAGTGCTTTTCCATTTCTCAGTGTCTTGTGGAGCTCAGGCTGGCTGCAAACACTGTGTAGATGATAGATTCTTACCTTCTTAACCCTCTTTATTGTTGGATGCCTAGCTGCAAACACCTGCTGCTGGGGCGAACCAAGAGAGCCCAAACCCTAGCCTGCTACTCACTGGCTCACTGAGACAGCTGTGGCTCCCAGCTGCCCACGCCCAGCCCCTGCATATCACCTGCCCACAGAAGAGAACAGGATTCTCTTAAGTTACTCCTAGCATTACATAAGTGGTTTGGTGGTGTGAAAACTCCATACCAAATTAAATATTGCAAGCTCATCTGGGCCTAGCATACGACCTACCCACCTGAATGTCACATCTAAGCTAGGTGTGGCCCTAGTCCCAAGGTGGTATCAATCTCAATCGAGTTCATATGGTTTGATCCTTGGCTCACCCCATTCTTATCCAGAGCCACACCCAGGAAACGAATTGTGGAGTGCCTAATGAAGCCCTCATAAATATTAATAGGTCATAAACAACTATCTCAGGTTAAATTATGCAACACACGCTGAGTCAGTGCTCTAGGGACCTGCTAGGTCATTCTTCACTGAAGCTCTTCTCCTCCTAGTAGATCCTGCCCCTTGCCACTGCCATAGTACATGCAGGCCTGTGTGCCTAGAGATTTGGAAGCAACCACAGTGGTTAGCACCTGGAGTTGGGAGGGCTGAAAAGCCCAGACTAACTCCAGATGGTATTGGATTATGTTCCTCTCAATACAGAGAAGGGGTCTAGACAAATTGCATTTGTTCCCACTCATGCCTGCGGCTAACTGGGAGCTTTAATTAAGCCCAGCATTCAACACACCTGCAGTATCTGGAATAGCATTTATGATCAACCACATGTTTGCTAAGGCCTAATATTCTTTATCTGGATGATGCTGAGCATAAACTATTATGTCAAAGAAAACAAACACTCTGTGAGAACAAGTCAGTGTCTGTCACGTAGGAGGGCAGGTGGGACCCATCTCTTGCGGTTTGGCTTGACTCATGAGAAGAACAGCAGCATGGCCTCTTAGAGCTGAGCACCCATCACCCATGCATGAGTCTGGGAGGGCCTAAGCAGAAATAAAGTAAGCAGAAAGACAGTGTTTGTCTGCACTCCCACAGCCCTGGGGAACTGCTCCACCTTCATGGCAACCATGTGGAACTTGGAAGGGCCACCAAAGAGCCATCAATTACAGTAACCAGCTTCCCTGGATTGGATCATTATAAATCCAGAGGCGGGCCAGTCAAAAACTCACTATTGAACTGCAGGAGAAAGACGTACCCTTTGGATCACAGACCTGAGGAGATGGGTCTCAGACATATCAAGAGGAGAGAAACCTGCCTACAGTTTAGGGGAACGGAGCAAAATATCCAACGTGGACAGAAGGGGAGAGGATGGAAAAGACACATGGTGGACCATCCTGTCTCTGTGACTGAATGCTTTCCCTGCTGGCTTGACTGGTTGGAGCTGGGTCTCTGAGCTCACAGAGTCTTAGTCTAGATGGCCAGGGCATTCTCAGACCCCTCCACTCCTCAGCACAGGTAGTTTTTATAAGATGGGCTCTCCCAAATCTGAAAGCCTCCGTTTCTCCTCACAACCCAGGCATAAGGACTCATCGAGCTCAGTGCCGTTCCTACATAGCTAACTAAAGACGTCCTCGTTTTCATTGCATCTCCAGTGCCCACGGTGATCTGACAGCCACAAGGTGTGAGGACTCGGCTAATTCAGGCCACTAGCGCTTACTTATAAAACAGGACTGGTCCGACAAGCCAGGCCGCCCTCTGGCTGATGAGTTTTCACAGCACAGCCTCAGAGACAGCCATGGTGGTGCACGCCAGCAAGCTTAGCAATCAGGGTATGAGTTAGGAAGACCAGCAGTTCCACACCAGACTGGGTTTGGCCAGGCTGGGCTACATGAGACCCTGTCTCAAAACAAAAGATGCCATGCTGGCCAACGTTCCTCCCATGCCATGCTGGCTGACTCCCTCAGAAGGCTCACCTTTGGATCAGCCACCCAGGCAATGCCACTTCCCAAGAACAGTCCTGCTAGACAATGGTAATCCCAGCACTGAAGCAAGGGGATTGCCGTGACTTCAAAGCAGCCTGGGATAACGGTTCTAAAAAAATACTCCGGGAGAGTGTGTCAAACAGTGACCACACAACTTCTATTGGTACCCTCGTTATGATTTTCTTGGGGGTGCAAGGACCATACACAGGGTCCCTTTAAAAAAGAAAGCCACCATATACAATGACTGAAAAAGGTAACTCTGACGCTCCCCTGGCCCAATTCCCAGGAAGCCGTGAACCAGGAAATTACAGCTCTGAAGGGAGGCATTTGTGGGAGTGGTACCCCGGATATCTGTCTTCTCCCCTTTTGTTTGCTGCCCTGGTACCCTCTGCTTGAGGCGAGAGCATGGACCAGCATGGGGTCAGGGGAAGGGGGCAGCTGCTCTTCTTAGAGCTGAAGCGCACATGGTTTTAGTACAGTTGGAACCCTTTCTGTCCTCCGCACACTGGTGCACCGGGCTCAGGAGCTTGGCAGCTGCTTCCCCGGGGCAATGGAAAGCAGCCGTATCCCACGGTGGCCTCAGTCACTCCCCATCACCAAAACAAAAACATAACAGGCTCTATTGCCATGGAGAGTTCAGTCCTCTTGTCCTGGGATTGGCACAGAATAGAATTCTGTGGGCTCTGCTGAACTACCTCCCGAGAGGTCTAAATGCTGTGCATTCAACGTTAACCTAAACACACAGCCTGGACCTGGACCAGCAATAGTTCTCCAGGGCCAGCAATGAATATCAGCGTTAGCAGCCTGTCAGGTGCTGGCACGTCAGAGGTATCAGAAGTGTGATGTTCTGGGCACTAGATTCATGGATATTACCAACCATAGACCACAGGGGACACCACCAGTATATGGAGAATTAGCTGCAGGTGTGCTCCTGAGCAGGAATGTGGATTCTGGGGAGATGCTAAGAAAAGATCAGAGAACTATCTCACAGGCCTAACTCTCCCTTCCAGGGAGTCAGCAGGGGAGATGGTTTGGTGAATACGAAGCTTGCTGTATGGACAGAGGATCTGAGCCCCAACTCCCAGGATCCGTATACAGTCTAGGCATGGAGACAGATACCTGTGAGCCCAGCATTGAGGGGACAGAGACAGGTGGATCCCAGGGTATTACTGGCTATCCAGTCTAGCCGAGATGGCTAGCTCTAGGTGCAGGAGAAGATCCTGCCTTAAAACAAAAATGTGGAGAGCAGCAGCAGAAGATGCCTGAATTGACCCCTGGCCTCCTCATCTGCACACACAGGCAAGTGCACCCACCTCTTCCCATTCCCCACACAACAGAAACAGACAGGAGTCTTTCCAAAATTTCTGCTTCCGGTAGAGAACCACTTAAATGACACCGCTTACGTAACACGGTGCCTGAGCTGTGGAGTCACACAGAGCCAGTCAGCACGCCTTCTAGAAGTATGAACCCAGGTAAAACAATTGCTCTCTCCATCCCGACATCTCTAAAGCTGTCCAAAGACTGACTGTAGGTGTTTAGTGGGCTCACAGACAAAAGGTGCCTTGTACACAGAAGTTGCTCAATAAACAGCCAGGGGCCCACAGGTGGCAAGCAGGGTTGTCGAGATGGGAAACGTAGGAAGCAGGAGGGTGACATTTGCTTCACTCCCTCCATATTGCTTTGGTTCCCTCCCTTGGGGATGGTACAAAGGGGTAGCTGTGGCCATAGCAACAGGATTGGCTTCAAGGCAGTCCTTCCAGACAGAGGGAACCTCCCCTGAGAACCACAATAGGACACTCACACAGGACAAGAACAATAACTCCCTGTCCCATGAGGGTAAGGAGCATCCACAGGGTCCCCTTTACCTTAGTGTTTGAGCAGGCTTTTCCTCGCTTGTACTCCTTGTGGGAGCCGCGCTTATCCAGTTTGTGCCACAGGGCTTTGGCCTTCCAGGTGTTCACCTTGGACTTGAGCTGGGAGTAGAAGCTCCTATGGTCCAGCGGATCTAGGTCCAGGAGGCAGGTGAGGATGTTGAAGGCCTGGAGGGTCCCTTTGCACGTGGTAGCTTGCACAAAGTTCTCAAAGACCTGGCTGGCCTGTGCCTGCTTCTCATCTTCATTCTCTCCCATGGTTCGGGAGCTCTGTGGGACAGTGGTGTGGAGGGGTCAGCAGGAGTCAGCATAAAGGGCTGGGTGAGTATCACACCTGCAAAGGAAGCCATCGACAGGTGAGCCTTATAGCCTTTAAAGGGCTAAAGGGCAGAACTCCATCCCTCATGTTAGCCACTCCACATGGACCATATTTGGAGATGGTCCAAAGTACCTTCTAGCCTGGCATGCAGCCTTGCTGGCAACCTCTCTCCCCAACCCCCACTCCCTTTCTTGGCCAGAGAACTGCAGATTGCACAAAGCTATATAAATATACTCCGGAGAATGTCAACAGGAGCTAGGCAATCATGCTACAAGTCAGATGGCTCTGGAAACAATGAGTAAGAAAAGGAAAAGGCCAGAAAGGATTTATGGCCCTGTGGTAAACCTACCAACCATGCTTGGTGCTGCGAATTGATTAACATGAATTCTACGTAGCTATAATTATGTCAGTGCACTGGTTTAAAAACAACACCACCAACAAACCCATGGCCCATCTTCCTCCAGGCTCCACGCTCCTCTTTACTGATTACCATGGAATAAGACTTTCCCCTGCACAAGTGGCAAAAGACAACTACTCTAAACCCATTTCTGGAATCTGCCAGAAGCACGCCATCTACCTCAATCAGACAACCAGAAGACAGACTTGCATGGCCTTCTCTCTAGCAAAAGGAGCCCATTCTGTGCAAGACCAAGCAGGGAGCTGTTTAAACAAGGGCCTGGGTTGATGTAAGGGAGACACTCAATGGGGTGTTCATTCGCATCACTGAAATAGCTTGCTTGGGTTTGGGGCATCTCTCTCTCTCTCTCTCTCTCTCTCTCTCTCTCCCATTCTAACCTCAAGCATTTCTTAGGAAAATCATTTCAACTTCAAAGGGATGAAAATGAAGAAAAGCCGCTTCCCCAAAGCAAAGCTAGTTTTGTTTTTTCCCCCTCAGAATGAACGGAGAGCACAAGAAGGTCAGCGTGAGGGGGTTGGGCTGGCCCAGCTGTTGGGGCTCTGAGGAGCCTGGCAATGGGAGACTGGACAATGCCCAGAGGAAAAGGCCCCAGGCAGCTTCCCACTCCCCAGATGGGATCATTTATGGAGGGCACATCTGGATCAGAGGTTGGTTTCAAAATACCCAAAGCAGTCAGGAGGCTTTGTATCTTTCCCCCTAATCTCTGATTCATCCGTAACAGTTTCCGGTGCCTTGGCTAGTTTCAGCATTACCCTGGGTGCTGGGAACAGAGATGGTTGATACGGAGATAGACCCCATCTGGGGAAGAGGACAGAACAGTGGACATAAGAGCACTTGTAGCATTTGGACAAAGAGTGTGTGGGTGTGCCATTGGGCCTGGAGAAGTCCCCAGGAGATGCCAAATAGTTTCTATTATAAGAAGGAGGAGGGTTCCAGCGCAGATGGGGGAGTGGGCATTGTGGGCCATGGAGACACCATTCAGAGACATGAATTCAGAAAGAGGGGGTACAGTTACAGGAATGGCAAAGTCAAAGCATTGGCAGCACAAGCATTCAGCAAAAATCGGTTAGGGGTTCTGAGACACATCATGGAGTGTCCCCTCTAGGCCAAGGCTCATGTGGGAGCCTGTCCTCCCCTACTGCTCCCTTAAGAGTGTGTGCCTGGCACCATGCTCACATGGAGATTAACCCCCATGCCTGTGCAAGGTCTTACCAGTTTGCATGTGTTGGCCAGGCCTATCCTTCACCTGGCTACCCTCATCTATGCCACCCAAGAAGACACAGAGTCAGAGAGGGCTGGCAACACTGGTGCCCCACATGGTTTAGCAGAGTCATGAATTCCTTCCCGTGTGCTCCCTCAGTTCCTCTAAGATCCTGGCACTTGCTCGGCCCCTCTGGCATCAACACTGTGGCCTCCCAGGTCTCATCTTTCTCTGCATGTCACACTTGCCACCCAGAAAGCACCAACACAAAGCAGGACTCATCTTCATCTCTGAGTGCATGCACATTCCCTGACTAGTTATCTTTGGAACCAGAGCAGTGTGCCATTGACTGAGGAGGGGGGACGGGAGCTGGAAGACAAGCAGTGCTCCCAGGATTCTAACGCAACCCCACAATCTCTCCTGAGGATGAGGTGGGGGTCACCTTGGAGCTATGGGAGCAAGGGTACAAAGCCCCCTGACTGCCACATGACCTCACACAAGCCACTCAGGCCCAGGAAGTCCTGGGCACGTGTGTGAAGGTATGTAGTGCATGTAATGCCTACTGCATCCAAACCCACTTTTCACTCCCAGCTTCTTGTCTAAAATCTAAAATTGCATACCTTTGGCAAGTATCAAGCCAGATCTGTCTCCCAGGCGCCAATTTACAAACTGGAAGAACTCGTCTCCTCTCTCCTGAAACCACTTAAACCTTGTACTTCAGTATAGGACAAGTAAAGGCAGTGCTGAGGGTCTGGGGGTGTGAGAGCTTCCAGAACGGGCTCTTATCTCGAGTGTGATAAGAAACAGGGAGGTAAGAGCCTGTGGAGGAGTTTGGCCTTGGACACGAATCTTACTGTGCCAGCTTGAACATGCCTCCCCAGATCTGAACAGTCTTCGCTTCTTAGAAGACTGCATTGCCGAGCCATACCAGTTCAAGATGCCATTGTCACATGGTGGGTAGCCATCTTTTCGGGAACATCAGACCATTTATTTAAGTCAGGGAAACCAGGACTTGCTAACTGTGTGATATGAGACAAGTCATCTTAGTTGGTCAGCTCAGTTTTCTCATCTGTAAAATGGAAACTACTTCCCACAACACAGAGTTATAAGAGAGAAGAGCACTCAGGTTTGGCATGTGCTTAGTAGTGTTTACCAGCTTTGTAATTAGCACTAGTCTTTCAATGGCTCAAACATCAACTCAAAAGAAGTATAAGTCATGACTTAGACTGGCTCCCCAAAGAATTTGACTAGCATGCCCAGATGCTGGGTTTGAGCCCCATAACTGACAAAAAAAAAAAAAAAAATCCCAAACCCTGCAGACTATTTTCCTATGTCAAGAACTTACATATACCTTAAAACTACAGGACAGAGCACATCCCAGTAATATCAGCTCTTGGGAGGCAGAAGTAGGTCACATGTGTTAGTCCAGCCTGGGCTACATAGGAAAACCCTGTCTTAGACAAAAACTCTAGAGTATCAATTCAGAAGACTTAGGTCTGAGCTGATTCTTAGTCATATAGTCCTGAGCAAATCACTGAACTTGTGAGTTTTAATTTCCCCATATGCCTAGGGGGAATCTCACCCGGGGAGTTTTGGTAGCAAACTGATAACAGAGTACATACAGGCAGTGTTGGCCAGGGACACAGTGAGTCTGAGATTTAAGCTTCCATTTATTAGAGATTTGGGGGTTCATGACCTTTGGAGAATACTCTTCCCAGCTCCAAACAACAAAGCTTCAAACCTGTGAAAGCAGAGCTGAGCGGAGCTGACTGAGCGCGGTGGCTCAAGCCTGTGATCCCAGCGCTTTCCTGGCAGAAGCAGGGCGATTAGGCAGGAGTTCAAGATAACCCTCAGCTACCGAGTGAGTTCCAGGTCAGCCTGGGCTCCATGAGACCACAGAGTCTCAAAAACAAGAGGAATACATCAATCAGAAGCTCCTGGGTAGCTGGTTCTTGGTCGTCTGCCTTTTTAACCGCCACCCAGATGTTGCCTCTCTGGAGTCTGAGACGTTAATAGAAATAGAACCGACTAGCTGGAAGTATGCAGGGTTTTGCATTTTCTGGGAAGAAACAAGATGTGATGTGTCCTTTCCAAGAATAGCCTGAAGTAGTTTGGACTTTGTTGACTGAGTCCCTTATTTGTGGTTTTCCAGCTTTCCTGCCTATGTGACTTCATGAGTCACAAAGACATTTCTTCCCTGCTTCTGACCATCAAAAACGAACACTCAGAGTCCTGAATTGCAGGTAACAGTATAGTGACAGACTCAGTCACAGCATCTCGGAGATAAGGTCAAGGTTGCACAGAGACCCTGAGCACCCTCTTGATATAGGTGGTGGGGACTCTTGAGCCCAGGTTGACCTGGATATTTATATTTAGAACTTCACTCCCAATGTGTCCTCTGGGCCTCACCACCTAACTCACGGTCAGTATAACAGTATGACAATGTCTTGGGGAAAAAGATGGAGCGCCTGAAAATGTATGGAGGCCTGGGGAGTGACATGGGTAGCCACATCCAGGAGAGACACTCAACCCTCTACTGTACCCTCAGGCCCCACAAACAAGATCTGTTTCAAGGTCACTGCAACCTAAGAACAAAACCCTCGTGTCGTTTTCATGCCAACCTGCCCTCCCCATCTCTCAGTTCTGCTGCAGCAAGGAGTCTGGGGGACAGGGCTGTCTCAGAAATGACAAGGGTGTAGTCCTGTACTCAGTGTGGATAGGAAAAGACCACAAACCCATTGACCTCGTATACTGTAGAAAATCAGTCACAACTACCTGAATCTCTAAGCTGAAGCAAAAGCCAGCCAGGGAAATACTTCCCTCTGGGCTAGGTGTCTGTGGAGCCCAGCAAGGATAGAAAGCCCTCGTCTGAAGCTCGCCTGAAACCTTGACTTCCTGTCAGGCCCTCCATCTCTCAGGGTACCACGATGCCAACATGAACCTGGAGCAACTCCAAGCCAGGCCTGGTAGCACAGGCCTGTAAGTCTAGCTACTCAAGAAGCTAATGCAGGAGGGTGGACGTTTTGAATTCCATCTGGGCTACAGAGTTAGTTCCTGGCCAGCTTGGGCAGTTTAGTAAGACCTTGTCTTCAGGTGAAAAGAGGACTGGGGAGCTTGCTCAATGAAAGAATTTGCTAGCATGAGTAAGGGCCTGGGTTAGACTCCAGTTCAAGGGGGGCGGGGGAAAGGAACCAAGATAGAAAGGAAAGGGCCATCCATGCTCTGTGCTGTGTCCATCAGGCACTCCCCAACTTAGTCACATCCACTTAGTCATCCACTTAGGATGAGCTTTGCCTCCTAGGCCTCCAACCTGCTCCCTGGCCTTAGAGATCTCAGCTGGCTCCAGAGAGAGGCACTGTCTAGCCCAAACTCTCTTTGTTCCCTGATCTCCATCGAGAGCTCACTCACAGGAGGCAGAAGCCCTTACTACTGACCCTGCCAGGAACCTCTCTAGGAAGGGGTCATGGGAAAGACACCCAGGGATGTGCTATGACATTGCCAACCAGACCCCCTTCTGCCATGGGGCTGGGGTAACCTGTCACGCCTTGCTCTAGGTGAGCATTGGAGGACATTCCAGTCCACTGATGGAGGTCCTGCCCTTCCTTTCCCACTCCTGCCCCATGATCTCTGCCACTTACTTGTTTTGGGTCCTCCAGCCCCTTTCTCCCTCTTTAGTGGTGGCTGTGGTCAGGTTTGAAGTAGCCTCACACTTTACCACTCCCCAGCCTCCACCCACTACTCTCTTGAGCCACACACGATGCCAGGCATCAGGATGACCCATGGAGTCAGTCCTCAGTCCACACCTTCCAGGGTCTTGCTACCTATGCCCTGTATCAGGAGATAACTACACACCAGGAGGTGGCGAGACGAGGGGACAACAACAAGCCAGAATTGTCTGAGGTCATTGCCTGTCAGGTACCTTCACCCGGAGTCCTGGTAACAAACCTGTATGCTGTACATATTCTCTCTGTCTGTCTGTCTCTGTCTCTGTCTCTGTCTGTTTCTCTCTCTCTCTCTCTCTCTCTCTCTCTCTCTCTCTCTCTCTCTCTCTCTCTCTCTCTCTCTCTCTCTCTCTCTCTCTCTCTCTCTCTCTCTCTCACACACACACACACACACTGAACTCCTTTCAAATGTGTCCATGTCTGTATAATGTAACTATAACTTTGTCATTTGTGGTAGCTATTTAAAATGTGTTTGTGTATCTGTGGGAGTGTGTGTATCTATAGGCATTCATGTGTATGTATATATGTATGTATGTATGTGTGTGTGTGTGTGTGTGTATGGTACATGTTTATATTTAATTTTTTTCCACAAAAATTTCTGACAACATCCCCATCTCCAGCCAGTACCGCTAACCCTCTTTTTAGGGTCTTCTAAGAAAATCCCCAAGTGAGGAGGACTAAGCTTCAGTCACTGCCTGCCTCTTGGCTTTATCCCTGACTGGGTGCTTAATGTTACCCAGACCCCTTCCCATCCATATCCTCAGGCAGCTGCCTGTGACTGACAGGGAAAATGGAGGTTTCAGGATAAGTAGCCCCATCAGAGCCACATGGGCAGATACAGAGCCAGCTCTGAGGGGAACCCAGCCCCGTTCATAGCGTCATCCACACTCTCGGCTGCCATAGATGGGTGTCATGTAACAGAAATAGCATATGTACTTGCTCATGTCTTTCCAACCAGCCCCTAATTACACTGGTTAAATTGTGTAGCCCGTGATGTTCTTGGGCATGGCTTCCTGAGTTACAGCATCCTGAACAAGGGGTGATGTTCTCAGGCATGGCTTCCTGAGTTACAGCATCCTGAACAAGGGAGGATTAGTGAGTCTATCTAGTTCCCAAATGTAACCCATGCACAGTTTAAGTAACTCCCTCCTGTTGACATGCCCCAAATCCAGGAATATCTTTCCCCTGCTTGTCTTATTTAGCATGAGGGGTGGCCTCCTGCCCCTTGCTTTCCCCGGTTATGGTCATTGCTGGGTATTCACCAGGTCTCAGCCATCAGTGTCCACCTGGGTCACCAGAAAAGGAAGCACAGTCCTACACAAAGCCCTGCATGTGAAAGGACTGGTGAGGCTCCGATCCCAACAAGCTAAGTTCCTTCCCAGCACCACTACTTCCTGGACCACAGAGCCCCTAAGGCCAGTGTGGCAGGGCCCCTTCCAAAGAGTCACATCCTTATCCAGGCATGGTAGTTCATACCTGTAAAGACTATACTCCAAAGGCTAAGGGGGGAGGTTGCCACAAGGTCAAAGCCAGCCTCAGCTACATAGGGAGTTCTAGACCAGGCGGAGCTATATATGGAGATACTTTCTCAAATAATCTAAAAACTGACAATCACATCAACAACAGTAAAAACCCAAAGAGTCATTCCTTCTATGGCAGCATGGAATGGAAATGAGGGTGCAATTCACATCTGATGTGATCTCCCCCAATGGAAACCTATATACGTGGTCAGCCAAATAACAGACATCCCATAACACACAGAGTCCACTTATGCTAGCAACACTTGGCATGCTGTTCTGAAGATCTGTGTCCTGGTGACCATATATTGGGATCACCCGGGAAAACTGTGAACTCAACCATCTAGTTTCCCAAAGGCTTGCTTTCTTGTCTCAAGGTAGACAATAGGAGGCACCACAGCAAGTAAGTTCAGAGACAGGAGAATGGGGCTGGCCATGGCAGAGCATGCCTTTAATCCCAGCAGTTGGGAGGTCGGCAAGGGAGAATCGTGCTTAGAGACAAGGCTAGGCTACTTAACAAGGCCCCCAAGAAAACCTAAAAAGCAGCCACAAAGGAAGTTATGCCTGTCCCATGTAGACAATAGAGCCATCTCTCAATAGAACATCTGGTGTGTGCTTACAGGAGCCTGGCAGTGGTCTACTGTGGTAATCTGTGTTCTTTGATAGACAGTAGGTGCTACCTGTGGCAGGCAAGTTCAGAGATAGAAAGTAGAATGGAGTTGAGTGTGGTGGGGCATGCCTGTAATCCATCGCCCTAGCACTCAGGAGGCTGAGGCAGGAGGATCATGCTTCAAGGCCTGCCTAGACTACAGATCAAGACCCTGTCTCAAAAATACCAAACTAAAGCAGAATGGAGGTTTCCAGGGTCTGAGAGAGAAGAGAGGGGAAGCTCTTAACAAGACACAGCAATTTGCTGTAGGCCAATGAGCATGCTCTGTGAATGGGTGGTGGTGATAGCTGGGCCACAATGTAAATGTCCTCTGTGCCACTGAACTGTACACTTAAACACAGTTAAAATGGTGACTTTGATGTTACGCATATTTCACCCCAGAAACAACAATCAAATCCATACAAAACAAAGCCACAAAGACCACCACCCAAGAGTGGAGGTGCCCATGGCCAGAGTAGAGAATGGGGAATGTTATTTACAATGGAGTCCATTGTTTAAACCATAGCAACAAAATAAACCATTGCACTAATGGGGGAAATGCACTGGTTCTATTTGGTGAAATGCTGTGGTTTTAACCTTTTTTTCTTAAGTTATCTAGGTTTCTCTTGTTCTTCCCTTCGCATCTCACCTGAGCCCAAGAAGCTTCTGGAAGCTCAGCTCTACCAAACCCCCATTGTTATCCTTTGTCCTTCCACGGGATCTCAGGCTAACATACCCCCTCCCGTTTGGCATTTCTGAAATTTTCAATACTCCAGGAAAAATGGGGCTCAAGATGCTTTGTATTAGTTGCTACAGCCACCACACATCACCCCAGTCCAATCTCCTAGTCCCTGTGGTTCCTCTATAGTACCATTGGGGTCTGCTCCTCTACACAGGAAACATTTGAGCACACATGAGTAGAACCCTGGAAGCAACTGAGATGCAGCTGGATCAACCCAGAACTGTACAGTTTTCAGTGTGTGCAAACACTAGCTGTGTTATCGCAGCTCTGTCCCTCCATCAAGGTTCAGCATGTTTTCCATTGACTAGCAACCACGTTAGAGATACTACCTCTGCGTCCTCTTGATTCATTAGAATCCAATTGTCATGCAAAGAAGCTTCTAGTTCATAAGACACCGTGGGCTCCACCACATGCCAGACTTTGCCACTCTTGGGTGGCCAGAAGCCCCAAGCCCATCTTCAAGCTGTAAAGCTTGTCCTCTTAGCCTCCTCTCCTCCAGATATATCTCACCCTGGGATCTTCCCCAAATGGGTTGGGAACCCTCCCAGAGTTTCCACAGTACCCATACCCATCTTGATTACGGTCGGTTACCACACTGACATACTTTACTCCCTGCTTCCAGCACCTAGCACAAGGCCCTCCCTACACCGTCCGTGGCACAGGAGTGAAAGAGTGAGTGTCCACTCTCCAAGAAGATGATTGTCGGCATTTAATGAGCATCAGTGAAGTCACAGATGATGGGCGAGCAGCTTCAATGCGTATTGAAGTAGGTAATTATTGTAACAAACTACAGCATTGTTAGATACTCAAGCCCATTTTTCAAAGGACTGAAAGTCAGGTAGGTCACAGGGCCTGAGTTGGTAAGCTTTCACAGGGGCCCTATAGCCAAGTTCAAAAGCATGCTCTTAGGCACCATTCCCATAATGCTCCTACACAAAGCACGTAGAGCCACAGGTACCCAGACTACCCTGTCCACCAAGTCAAAGGCCGGCTTCCTGTAGACCTAGGAGGCATGATGCTCTGTGATGCCTCCACACGCTCTTCCTTCATCAGCTCTAATATGCCAGGGTCTGGGGTAAGGAGATCTTCATGAAGAATCAAGAGGACAGTGACTAACACAGCCATAAACATTCAGTTGAGAGGTGACAGTTTAGTGATGGTGGGCATGGCAGAGATAAGCTAGCTGACCTCCAGCCTAGTGGCTCCTTGCAGCTGTGGGAATGGTGGTGACCAGGTATCAGTACTTTAGGACAGATCCATAAGTGCCCCCATTTTATCCCGAGATCCCATTTGCTCGTCCTTCTCTCCTAGATCTTCATGGCCGTGGGAACTACATGGTAATGTAGTTTAAAGCCACAGAGAGAAAGAAACCAGCTCTGTTTGGATGCCCACTTGGGGGAAAAAAACTTTATTACCAGAATATGTTTTAATCTTTACCTGTATAAAACCAACCAACCAAACAAGCAAGCAAGTAAACCAAACTTGTAATTTTGAAGCCATTGAGCATGGGAATTTGTCTGTCAGGCAGAAAAGAAAACCATATTAAATGCAATAGGTGTCAGCGGGCGTGCTAAATTTGGCCTGTGTCATGAGCGAGCATTCCCTCCAACAAGAATGCCGATTGTGTGGGAACGTACGGCCCTCCTATGCCACCATGTGTTGGCATGCTTTGAATCTGAAATGTTCCCACTGGCTGGTGGCTTGAGTGCTTGTTCCTTGAGTGTGCTATTTTAGGGTCCTGTAGCACACTGGAGAGCTGGGGGTCCTGGTTGATAGAAAAAAGTCACTAAGGGTGAGTCACTAAGGCTGTTCCCAGACCCTGACCCTGCTCTTTCTGCTTCCTGGTCCCCTATGACGGGAACACCATTGCTACAGGTTCTCACCACCTCAGACTAAGTCTTTGGTCCCCACTCTGTCTCTCCACTTCTCAAGTATAAGCTATGATAAAACCCCTTTGAAGGGGCTGGAGAGACGGCCAGCAGTTAACACTGAATACTCTTCCAGAAGACCTGAGTTCAATTCCCAGCACCCATGCGGCAGCTCGCAACTGTCTCTAACTCCAAGATCTGATAACTCCAAGATCTGACACCTTCACATAGACATACATGTGTGAAGCAGGCAAAAACAAAACAAAACAAAACCCACCACCAGTGCATATATGAATAAAAACAAATTATTTTTTAAAAAAAACTCTTGAGATCATAAGACAAAAATGAATCTCTCCTCTCTTGAATTGTTTTTGCTAGGTACTTCTTGTCACAGAGATATTAAAATAGCTAATTTGCCTGTGAACCACAATTATAATCCATATGGTAAAATGTCCCTAAAAGCACAATTGTGACACTCCTCTCGGCAATAACAACAGCGCTCTAACGGGACGTAAGGCCAGCTCAATAGGAGGGAAACTACGCTTGATACTAGAAACCTAGCCAACTGGGGCTAGTGAGAACATGGCTCTTAGGAGGACCCCACCACCACCACTTCACTTAATCAACATAATTTCTAGCTACATTCTACAACTTATCCTTATATCCACAGTTAAGTACAGCTCTTGCTCCTCATCAAAGAATCCTCTCTTTGCAGCAGACAGCGACCATCACAGAAAACCACAGCGAGTCAAAATGCAGAGATGAACTGATTATGGGCTGCCTAGATGTGATGTGTGTATCTACAGCACAACTCTTACACCCAAGGTTCAGGGAGCCGCTTGGAAAACAGGGCGGAGGGAAAGATTATAAGAGCCAGAGGACCAAGAAGTTGGCTATGAGACTCTGTCTCTTAGAAATGACAGGGAAGCTACAGTCGTGACACTACAACAACACGACTGCCTGAACAAGACCTGAGCAGTGACGGCATCAATAGTCATGCCACGATGGATGGAGGAAATTTCACAGGATGTCACCTGGACACATAAGACAACAGGCAGCTAATGACTGCGAAGAGAGGAGGGATTATTATTCCCTAGAGATGAGCCCCTAATTCCTTCCCTAATAACCAGTGGCCGGCCCTGAAATCAAAGGCACATGAGCAATATCAAATGGACTCAGCGAGTTGTGTTTCTATGTTTATGCATATTTGAATGCACAATAATGATCAAGAAAAAGAGACCATCAATTTGAGAAGGAGGAGGGGCATGGGAGGGGTTGGGAGAGAAGGCATGCGAGTAGTTGGCAAGAGAAAAGAAAATATATATAATTTTTATATATTATATAAAAATATTATAAATATATTTAATATTAAAATTATTAAAATATAGATATTAAATATATTATAGTTATAAATATATTTAAGTTTTATATAATTAAAATATTTTTTAAAAAATAGCTAATATGCAGGTCAACTTTCAATAACAATCTATTCTGCCGTTTTTATATCTAACCTTGTATCAGGACCTGATGCCTTGAAAAAGTTGTTTGAACCCCAGAAATAAGCCTTCCTACTCTCTCTTAAAAACCCATGTCCTTTCCCCATTTGAAAATGGCATATGGCAGGGTGCTGAGACAGACAGCCTCATTCATTCCTTTGGCTTCAATGATTCTCCCAACTACTGAACTCCCAAAGCCCTACAAGCCTGTGTGACAGATCAAAAGAAATGTGGGTCCCTGAGTCACTCAACTCTCCCTTGAGCAAGTCACAAACAACACTGAATTCCTGTGAAAACTGAGACTTCTTGCAGTGTCTGGCTCCCCTGCCATGCCTGGTATACATCAATGTAGACACCAGGCTTGGGAGTGGCTCTCCCCTCCGGAGACCCTGCATTTTTTTCAAGGGCATGGGGCCAGCCTTCCGTGGCTGGTGGATACTTTCTCTCCAGCTTCCGCCTGCCCCACTGCAAAGTTACCTCCCGGGTGAGTCTTTCATTTGGCCTGCTGAAGCTGGGCCTTGGGAATGAGAATCCCCAGCCTCGGTTCGGAGGTGTGTGGGGATGCTGGAGAAGGGTCAGGTACCCACACCTGTTTACAGTGTGCAGTACCACGTTTAGCAGCCTCAAGGTGACCACGGAGTCAGGCCCCCTCTGCCCATCCACTGATTCTTGGCATCTGATGGTCTAGCCTACCAAGTTCTCAGCATTTAGAAGAACATGACTCCTCACTGAATTTACTGCCTCCTCCAAAGATTAATTGCATGTGTTTTGGGTTGCCTTCTGATTTGTGAATTTATCATTATTAAGACACTCCTCCAACCATGGCCAAACTCAATCACTGTGAGATCTAACCTTTCCTGGAGAGACCAAATTATATCCTTCCCTTTTCATTTCGCAGCCACTGTTCCCTTTCAAGGTCACTTCCTCTTGTCCCCCTACCCCCCACCCCCCACATTCTGGTTTCTGCTCACACTCCAAGTACCAGGCCCCTGTCACCACCCACTCTCTACTTCTAAGGCCACTTATCCAGCCTTATCTTGCTGGTCTGTGTGTGATTTCCATCTTTGGTAAAGTCCTCTCTCTCAACTGCCTTTAAAAGAGAAAGTTCTGACCCCTGCCCTCCAGGACCTCAACCCTCCTCTGCCACCAATGGCTGCATCCCGATGATTCACTAGTGAGAACTGCGTCTCCCGCTTGCCCTTTGCTTGCCCTATAGAAACCTCTAGTGTGGTCTGTTTGCTTCAAGTTCACCTGCACCTGTCTCCCTTCTACACCAGACCCTGGTGCCACATTCTTTGAGTCTCAGCTCTTTCCCCCTCATCCTGCAGAGCTGGCCAGCAGAGTCATGTCTCTTCAGTAGCCCTGGTCACAGCTCCTGTCCTTAACGCAGGGCTCACGTTCCCATCCACTCAGCCCACGGAACCCGCCAAGTCCTTTTCTATGTCTAGATTCACCTTCCACCAAGCTCCCAGCCCAGATCTCAAACTGTTGCTGGAGAGAGCTATCAGAAATGCATAAGACTTGGCCCTGTTACCCTTTGTTGCATATTGTCACCCATGATGCTTTGCTGCCTTAGACGTTTCAACTGTAAAGATGAACAGGGTGGATACCAACATCTAGTAGAACTGAATGAAGCCCGCCAGCTTGGTCCAGCTCCTGCCTGTCCCTGTGGTTTCAGCCCTCGTCAGTACCCAGCCCCTGCTCCCTAACATAAGGAATCCTCAGGTCCTACTGGTGCAGCCCCCTCTGTCTGTAGTTCTCACCTCCACGCTTGGTCACTAGGTAAATCCCAGTTGTTAACAGCTTAGATGAAAAATTCCTCCAAGGGCTTGTGTTTGAACACTGAGCCTCCTATGAGTGGGAGGTTATGGAACCTTTAGGTTATAGCTTGGCTCCACGTCCTCCTCCATCCCTGCTTTCTGGCCCACTGATATGAATAAGCAGCTGCTGTAAGTTTCCATAGCTACAGAGATATCCAACACCATGTCCCCCACTGCCTCTATGACAGACTGTATTCTCTTGAACCATGAGCCAACTCGAACCTCTCTTCCCTTAACTAGCTCCTTATCAGGCCATAAGGAGCATTTGGTCATAGCAATGAGAAAAGAAACTCAGAGGCAATGGAGCGTCATGGATTACAGTATGAACTCTGGAGTCAGGCAGACTGGTGGCAAATCCTAAGTCGCCATTTACTAGGTGTCTGAGCCAGGGTGAGTTGCCTAATCTCTTTGAACCTCAGTTTTCTCATCCATAAAATGGGGATAATAATAGCCCTGCCTTGCTGGGCACCTTGAGGATAAAGCAAAAAGATGCCTGGCCAGGTGGTATTCTTAGCAGCACTGTTCTTTGAAGACTACTTTGCCCTCCTCTTCTACCTTCCCCACACCATGCCCTGTGGAGTTTCACAGGGATGTTTCCCACACACAATTGCATTGACCTACTGAGGCCAGAGGTTGCCTGTTTCAGTGCCTGGCATTTATGCCTCTGGCAGTACTAGATGCTTGATAAAAACTAAGAGGAAATCAAATCAGAAGCCTCCCATGACTTTCAGAGTATATGACAGTTTATAGTATGACTGTTTGGAAAGGAGCTGGGGGTCACCACACCTTTGGTGCTCATCCCACGTTCTCCCCAGTACCACACCATTCTGTATCACCAACTTCTTTATCAGGCTTGGCTTCTGAAGTCCCTTGTCTCACTCCGCAGCAACCTAGCCAGTGTTCCTACCAGGCCTCTGCTTGCCCCTCTTTTCCTGCCGCACAGTGCTCATGGCACTGGTTAATGGATCTAGGAGGCATCTTGTCCTGTGGAAGCCACATAGTCAAGAGCTACAGCAAAGGTGGCCACCATGATGCATGGTCACAGAGCTTTAGGACAAAGGGACTGACTCCCAGCTAGAGCGTACAGAGGCAAAAGTTCCCCAATCTGCCCCCCCTTTCTTCCCTCTGGATTCTGTGCCAGAGTCACCAAGGCTGGGTAATGGCACAGCAGATTCCCCACGGAATGACCCAAAATTAGCATCCGAGGCCACTCCCAAACAGAATCACAGAGCCTGAGGGTCCCAGAGGTGAAATGCTTTTAACTCTCTAGGGAATTCTGCTGACCAGCTAGGGTTGAAGGCCAGCAGCCACGCTGAGTTCCACCCATCTCCTTTACCGAGAACTTGGATAGTGCCAGAACCATGGTAGGCTACCAGGTGAACAGGACACACATCCTACCCTCTCTTCTGAAGGCCCAGATGGGCAGGGAAGTATCACACAGGCCAGAGACCAAGCTGCTGGATCCGTTTACCCCAGAATCCGTTATGCCTCTGTATGTTCATCATCTTGCCTGGGTAACTGATGTGGAAACAGCTTTAGGGAAAGGTAGATGCCCTCCACACCTTTTCTCTTCCCAGAGTGACCACTTCGCTTCTGAGTGCCCTGTCGGTACTAAACCAATGTTGGAACTCAAACGACCAAGCTCCACTTGCTGTTCTTTGTTTTGTTTCCTAATTCACCCACTGATGAGTGATCCCATCTTTTTATCTTTGAAATCTCAGTTTCAGGGTCACTATTGTCCCCGTAAGTAGCTGATGTGTTCATTGAATGAATAGATATTTCCCAGTAAAATCAGGATGGATGGTACTATATCTGTCTCTAAATTTCTTAAATTTGGGTTGTTCACTCTCCATTTCAGCATGATTTTCTGATGTGTGAGTCCATGGCTTCGCTGCCGACACCATCATTGGTGTAACTAATGATATAAATAGCACCTTCCTGGATCCTAGCAGTCAGGTGGCCTCTGTGAGCACACTGAGGCTGGGGGACGGGGCAGTACCTGTCTGTTTCTTCCATTAAATGTCTGCCCAGGTAGCCATGCAGCTGGCCACGCATTCCCTCTCATCCTTCAGTGGGGCCCATGCACAGCATCCAGCCTTTATGAGCAGATGAGGCCATCCTCACAGATGACTGGTCGCCATCTGCAGAGTCAGAAGGACTCTTGAGTGGCTTAAAGCCTACTAGCATGTCAGTCAGTGTATTGGAAGGGCAAGATCCAGGGTATCAGTGTGAAATCCTCTATGCAAGCCAATGGACAGAGCCAGCACCCCATAGGGAAGTTCCTGTGACATGTGCCCAGCAGTAGGGTATCTCATCCTGTGGGTTGAACAAGCAGAAACAGCTGCCAGAACAGACTCTAACCTGCTTCTGCTGTGGCCAGCTATTCTAGACCCATGTAATTGCTATTGATGTTTGTCTTAAGCCCTAAAAACAGGTCTTGGGGTGTTATGGCTCAAATGTTAGCTGCTGCCCTGCACTGCCCTGCCCTGCTCTGCCCTGCCCTGCACTGTCCTGCTCTGCCCTGCACTGCATTGCTACTTCTTAGGAAACAGCTTTTCACACAACTTTCTTTCCTCCAAAACCAAATGTGTTTTTTTCTGAAGTATATGCTGGATCCTAGCTAGCAGGTGGGCAACTTGGTCTGGACCTGTTCACTTCCTTTATGTTTCTGTTGGAAGGAAGAGAACCTTGCTTGCTGTTCATCTACCCATTCATTCAATCATTCATTTATTCATCTAACCATACATTTATCCATACATTCATTCACTCATTTATCCATTCATCTTTCTAACCATACATTCATCCTTAGACCCATTCATTCATTCATCTAACCATCCATTTATACACACATCCAATTATTCATCCATACACTCATTCATTCATCTATCTCTATATCCATCAATTAATTTATATATTCATTCATATGCACATCCATCCATTCTAAAAACACTAGTGATGATGTGCTCTGAGTAATGTGCTAACAGTTGCCAGTCACAATCCCAGGAAAGCAAGCCAATCATACACAAACAGACGAGGCAGCTCAGCTCTGAGAACGTCCTCTTTGCCTTCACCGAGGCTGAGGAGCACCCTACCTGTGCAAAATGTGCTTGCTGCTGTTAGCAGGCATTAGGAAGGTCTGAGCAGGAGAGGGGAGGTGGGGAGGCAGAGAAGGGGAGACAGACAGAGAGAGACAAAGACAGAGACAGAGAGTCAGACAGACAGACAGACAGACAGACAAAGGCAACAGGGTCCACTCCTTTTCTGGATGGAGGAGGAGAAGTCTCTGAGAACTGTTTTCCCCCAAAGACTTACAAAGTGGTATAAGCTAAAGTAGAAAGGCTGTATCATCAGACGGGATAGAATGCCTGCCTGGAATCCACTCACGGTGACCCCAGTCTGGAGGAGACTGCTACCTGAACAGGCTTCTTCATCCTCCCATGCCTAAGTACTTGAGTTTGAAAGTCAAGTAGCTACAAGGCTGGTTGCTAAGAGCAACAGACTATGAAGGAGGGGCAACAACAGACTTGGAATCCTGACTGACTGAGGGCATTTGGAGGCCACATCTCCTGAGGTTGGAGATGCTAGGGTAAATGAACCAAACTCTACAAATATCTTGACATTTGCTGGACTAAAGTAGCTCTCAGTGACCCCCAAACTCCACCACAGCCCCAGGGAAAGGGACCAAAGAGGTGGGACCAAGGATGGATGTTCCATGGTAGAAGGAGACATAATGTATTTGTGTTGGCTCTGAGAAGGTGCTAACCTCTGTCTCTGGGATTTGGGTTCACGCTCTGAAAGACACCCGCACTAAAGGAAGCAGCGACTGTCGGAAGCAATGCTTGGTTTCTTCACCAAGGCATGAACCTCAGGGCTATTGAGCTAGGTCTAGCTGCACAGGGTCGAGATCCCCGGCTCCAGCAGGACGAAGGCAAGTCCCAGGACTCCTTGAGCTATCCAGTGAGTCTCTGCCTTAGAATCGCCCAGGGCAGGGGATACAGCTCAGAGGACCCTCATGGCATAATCAGAGCCTTGGGTTCTGGGGTTCAATCCCGGGAACTGTAGAGGAAGTAAAAACAAGCAAAAGTCCAGGGGTGACAGTGCATCAAGGAAGCCATGAAAGCCTCAGACTCCAAATCACTCCAAATGTCATCTCTAAAACTGGCTTCCTGGAGGTAGACCTCAGCAAAATACTGAGGGGGAAACCCATGGCAGAGGGAAGAGATCTTGGGGGACCTCTAGTCCTCGTTCCTCTCTCCACCTGAAGGCTCTAGATGGTTCGGTTTTCTTTCTCTCTCTCTCTCTCTCTCTCTCTCTCTCTCTCTCTCTCTCTCTCTCTCTTTAGCTTGTCCTCGTGACTAATAATCCGCTCCCTGGGTAATTTTGCCTTATAAATGATTGTATATTTTTATTGGCCTTTTTGTAAAAGAATAGTTTTCTCACCCATGTCCCAGCTCCTGTGGAATGACGCCCTGTCTGGAATGTGGCGGTCCTGGGAGGGATAGTCTGCCATGAACTCACAAGGATGTTTGCTCGCAATTTATTTGGCACTAGGAATCCAAGACATTTTAAATATGATGCTTCCGTGTGAGCTGTCCCGCCTCACTGTCCTCCCCTTACCAATAATACCCTCACTGCTGCAAGAGAGTCGGAGAGTAGACAACGAACACAAACTCCCTGAGGCCCACTCCAGAGTCTAAACACATGGGACCCCAGGTGCATGGAGAAGTCACATCTGGAGGGCTGACGCTGGTCTCCAGGTCTCCCACTGTCAGTGTTTTGACAGTCTAGTTCTAGATGGCTCAGCTGACGTTCCACTCCGTGTGCTTTCTGCTGAGGAGAAAACATGCTTACAGCCCTCTTCAGTTCCAAAATCCAGAATGAGCTCCTTCCCACCCTAGCCTTTCCTTGGACACCCCTCTCCCTCCTCTGCCCCACAGTCTCCTATTTGTCCTTCAATCCCCTAGGGAGGGAGGGACAGGCAAGGCACTGCATGTGAACCTAGGGCTCATCCAACAAAAGACGCACAGCTCAGGATCTCCCACTCCCGCCCTCCATCCACACTAAGTCAGAACTAAAGGGGTGAGTGGATCCCTCAGATGAGTGAGACATGGCTGCCTGGTTCACAGAGGCCATCATGGCACTGGAGCAGGCACCCGCTTCTCACTCCAGGAGTCCCTCCTTGAGTCCAGAACAAGGCTGCTTCCCAAGCCATGCAGTTGTAATCAGAATGACAAACCCACAAGAGGCCACCATGGCTGAAGCTGGGCATTCCCATCCCTTCCTGTCTTCAAAATTTGACCTTCCACCTCAAGACACACCATAAAACACACTCCTGCTGACTCGGCATCACTAGGTACAGAGTACAAGTCAACAGACCCGAAGCAGTTCCGCCTCTCCACACCTCTGTGCTCAGGCTCTATTAGGCCTCAATAAACAACAAGGTGGGACCCTACTGACACCTCAGACAGCCAAGCTCGGGGTCAAAGAGACAAGTAGGAGGCACGGAGTATGAACTCATGTGTGAAAGGAATGTGGCTTTGGGGGAAAGCCATTTGGGGAGACATGGGGATGTCCCTCCCCTCTCAGTCCTGTCACTAGCTGGTTTCCTGGGATAGTTTCAGTCTTGTCCACAAAAGTGGAGTTTGGGTTAGATGATCTCTAAGTTCTTTCTAGCTTGAATACTCTATACAACTACAAATCCTAGTGACAGGTTCCCTCTCAAGTCTTTTCCCTTCCACTGGCTTTCTAGCTAAGCTATGTCCTGTTTTACCAAATGTCTCTATATTTACTGCTGCAAAATATACCCCCAAGCCCTGGCCACAAGGACTTGCCACTCAGAATGTACTTTATTTTTTACTTAGTGATGGTCATCATGGGGTTTGAATCTAGGACCCTTGCCCATGTTAGGAAAGTACCACTGAGCTATATCCCAGGCTTCTTACTTTTTTTAAAAACTTATTTTATTAGATATTTTCTTCATTTACAGTTCAAATGCTATCCCGAATATCCCCTATACCCTCCCTCCACCTTGCTCCCCTGCCCACCTACTCCCACTTCTTGGCCCTGGCGTTCCCCTGTATGGGACATATAAAGTTTGCAAGACCAAGGGGCATCTCTTCCCAACGATGGCTCTTCTTACTTTTTATTGAGATATGTTCTCACTAAAATGCCCAGAGTGGCATTGAATTCACTGTAGCCTCATTAAGCCTCAGGCTCCTGAGTAGCTGAGATCATAGGCCTGAGCCACCAGGACCAAGGGGGCCACATTTCAGTAACAGCGGAGTCTGGGAATCTGGGGCATTGAAAACAACATCTCCCCCCAGACCCATGCCTGTCTACTGACCAGCCTCTCTCCTTAGAGCTCCAGCATCACTTCCCAGTTATAGGCCCCCATGCAGCCTGGCCAGAGCAGTGACAGACTGCTCTTCTCTGAGCTTGGACATAACTCTGGGTAGAGCCAGGAGGCATGGCTGAGCTACATAGTCCAGGAGGGAAGTGCTTACAGAAGTAAGCTCTCTTCATAGGAGGAGGGGGAAGAGGAGGAGGAGGAAGAGGAGAAGGAGGAAGAGGAGGAGGAAGGAGAGGAGGAGGAAGAGGAAGAGGAGGAAGAGGAAGAGGAGGAAGAGGAAGAGGAGGAGGAAGAGGAGGAGGAAGAAGAGGAAGAGGAGGAGAAAGAGGAGGAAGAGGAGGAAGAGGAAGAGGAGGAGGAGGAGGAGACAGGGGTGAGAAGACACTATAAGATATAAGAGTTGGTACTGAGGGACCACTGAAGCCTCTTTTAAGGTACCCCTACACCCTGCATGTCTATCATATCCTGCCTAAGAAGTCAAGGCAGAAGCAGCAGCCTGATTTTCCCAAAGTCCTGTAACTAAGCTGGGACCAGTGGATCACACGTGCATCTCTGGGTCTCAGCCCACTGTTCTTTCCATTCAACTCTGTTGACCTCAAGAGTCTAACGAGGCCAGCAGATCTGCTACAGATGCTGAGAAATGCAACCCTAGAGCACTCAGGGAATAAATGACCCAGGAGATGATATAATTGCTTCCCCACCTCAAGGATTCATTCCTTCCTGACTCCCTGTGACTCTCTTCTCTCTTGAAAAATGACATGTCAGGCTTTTGACACACACACATTTAATTCTGGCACCCAGGAGGCAGATGCAGGTGGTTCTCTGTGCGTTTGAGGTTAGCCTGGATTATATAGCAAGTTCTAGGCCAGCCAGGGCTACATAGTGAGACCCTGTTGCCACCATACGTGTGTGTGTGTGTGTGTGTCTGTGTGTCTGTGTGTCTGTGTGTCTGTGTGTGTTTACTTAACTCTCTCAGTATGTATATGCACTACACCATAGCATTTTTTGAAGGTCAAAGGGCAATTTGTAGGAATCTGTTCTCTCCCGATACCATGTGGATTCTGGGGATGGAGCACAGACTGTCAGGCTTAGTAGCAGCCCCTTTGTCAACTGAGCTATCTCACCATGGTCTTCTTTGATCATTCTCCAGCACTCATCACAAAATCATGAGGAGGTCAGAAGTCAGTGAGAAAGTTGGGCTTCTTTGTCCCTCCACAGACCCAAATAGATAAGATACCCGCACTATCTCTTTTTCTTGGTCTCAAGGTCTAGAAAAAGTGTGGGGTGGGGTGGGAGGAGGGGATCGCAATGATGGCAAATTAACCTACTTGAGATCTGGCCAGTTGAGATCAAGAACATCACAAGTGGGCAATTTCGAGGTCAGCTCAAGGTTTCAGACAACAAACGAAAGGGTGTGCCTTTAAAGATCTGCTCGGCAACAGAAGGAGGATATTCCAGGGAGAGACAAGGTCAAGGAATCAATTATTCAGAAACATGACCCAGATCCTGGGGGTGAGGCTGGGCGAGAAGGGAGCTCACTGGTCACTCCACTGCAGCAAGAAACCCAAACGCTTCATTGCTTGATGCCTTGTTGACTGTCTAAGAAAATCCATTTATGGCTAAATGGCCCTTCCAGACCCTCTAGGATTTAGATATGGCTGGAGTTCAACAGAGAAGAGAGACCATGGAGTTCTGAGGAGTGCCCCCAGCTCAGCCCTCAAATTATGCTGCCTGGGCAGGTTGCTGCCTGCTTAAAGCAAGTTTCTCATCTGGACAATGGGAGTAAATTCACCTGCCTGATGGGGACGATGGCAGCATGGTCTTTGTAAATGGCAAAGTGCAATGTGAACTAGGAATTTAAGCCATAATCATGTAACAGCACACACTTTCCCTGCCCCGAAGAAATGTGTAATCTGGGAATGTTTTGGAAAACGACTCAAGGTACCTATTTGGCCAACATCTCATTCTCTGTAATTTGGGCAAATTGTATGTTTCAACTTGGCACTAGAGACAGAGCTGGCGGGTGGAGTTCACATTAGAGCTTGCCTGGCCTTGTGTCAAGTCAAGACTGAATGAATGAGCCAGGAGAGACCCACAATGCAATGTGGGAGGAGAACACATGGTCACTCAGAAACAAAGCAAGACAATTCATGGGCTCCTGAGAGGAGTGAGCTGGCCAGAAAGGCACACATGCCTCGCCCCACACTTGCTTCAGACAATGCTGGAATTCACTGCTTGCTGCCAACCTTCCTCCAGGGACATAGTCTGGGTGCTATGTGTCTTCAGGAAAAATGTTTGTGTGTAGTGGGAGGTATCTCAGGCTGGCACACACTGCTCATTCTGGACCTCTTTGCCTGGATCTGAGTCTAATACTAGGAAATCAGAACTCTAAAGCAGCTTTCCTTTGAGTCCAATCCACCTCTCATACTGTCCCCCTGTGTGTCCTCAGTGCCCACCAAGCCAGTCTCTGAATGCATCAACACGTCATCAGTGGTCACCCTAGCCTGGACTGGATGGCCCCTGCTGTTCTTCCCTGATCCTTACTCTCCCTTCAACAAGACCTGTTCCTGTGAGAGAGGTTAAGTCATTTCCCCTGTGTCCCTTCAGCTCAGGGCCCTGGATGAGTGCCAACAAAGGCAGACACAGGTCTTAAGATGTTCTCGAAGTGGAGTTTACAAAAGAGAGGCAAAGGAGGAGAAAGCAGGGAACAGAAAGAAAGGCCTTAGTGCTTGTCCATGGCCCATGGTCCAATTCTCCACTCTCCATTGGTTACTTTTACAACCTGCAGAAAGTCTTTTCAGACTGGGCTTCAGTTTCCTCACTTGATAATGAGGGGTTTGTTCTAAATAAACTTTCTCACGATAAAGGTTTATATTACACGCAGAAGATCAGAGGCCTGGTCTTTATGTGTGTGTGACCTGGGGCAAGTGCCCTGAAAGCTTAAGACATGTCATGTCAGACCTGGCCACAAACAAGGGAATATAATGCAACTGTCTCTCATATGGAGTACAGTGTGGCAGAGCTTCAGGGTTCATAAGCCCTAAATGAACTTGGGGCTCAGCCAATGAGTATCTACTACCCACCTTCCCTGTGCTGGAGCTGTGTTGGGCTCAGACAGGAAGGTTGGGTGGTGGCTCCTTGCACAAAAGTCTTTCTCAGCCAGTAGGTGAGAGGCAACCAGGTACAGCCACCATACTGGTATGTCTAAGAAACCCACAAAGTACCATGGGGCCAAGCCCTTCTAAGAGGCAAAGAAAGCTGCTTAGGGGAACAACATGCATGTACTGGAAACTGTGAACTGCTTCAGAACCATGGGAATGGAGCTAGGGATGGAGGAGGGGCAGAAAATGAGGCAGGACAATGAGAAGTGGTGTGGGTGGTGAGGGAGAAGGCCCCCAAGATGGTTGGTCAGGTATGTCTCCAAGGAGGCTAACCCCAGGGCTTTATACTATCTTTACACTTAGTTTCCTTTAGTCTACCAGAACTTCTAAGCTCAAGACAGAATGACATCAAGTCTAACTGGTACAACACTTAACAGGTTGCCAATGTATAATCTGTCCCATTGCCTAAGGGGGAAAGGTCCCCAGAGGATAAATCAACGAGAAAGCCACAGAAGCAAGCCAGCTGAGCGTGGCTGTTTCCTAACCAAATTATTACGTTGGCTTCCGGTGACCACCCACAAGATTTGGTTACATCCTAATTGTTGCTGTAGAAATGTTTCCACACCTGCTTGGAAGAAAGAGTTCAGAGTTAGAAAATATTTCTAGTGATTTATTTTCACATTCAAAGAAAATCCAAACGTCTCAGAGTCTTTAAGAGGAGGAAATAGACACAGATGTGAAATCTGAGATCTACAAGGGATCTGTCCATGCTTTGGAGAAGCAAAGACCCCGCTACGCCCTCCCTCACACGCAGATGCCCTTTCTAGCACATAAGAGGCATGTTTAGACTATTAGGAAGAAGGATCCCCTGTCTGGTTGCTCACACCACTCCTGAGAGAAAATTCACTATTTAGTGAGTGCTGGCCACACACAGTCAGCACTGCCAGGACAAGACATGCTGAATCCCAGCAACTCCACACAGACTGGAGGCTCTAAGGCCTCAGAGTTTGGGTAGCACCTGCCTTGGCCCTACAACATGGCAGGGCTCAAGCCCAGGTTGACATGCGCAACACTTAGGGTCCTTCCATTAAAGCCGAGGTACACTGAACATGAAAGCCTGATACAGCTGTGGTGGCTTGCAATAGCATGTGAGCTTGGCAAGTTCTGAGAGCAGTCACCTGATTAGGAGTTAACACCCCACCCATCGTCATCCCCATTACCATGCCCACAGCCCTCAGGGCCTGTGCCAATTGGTAAACAGGCTAGCCTGCCTCGGCTACATTCTATCAGCCTGAGCTGTAGGCTTGGTAGTAATGCCTCACTGGAGAAGTCAGAGCAAGCAGGGGCCTCAACACATCTAGCCTGCTTCTCAGGGGAAGCTTCCAGGAACAGTAGACAGGAGTGTTAGACATCCTGAATTTGGAAGTCTACTGTAGCCTAACCAGAGTTTAAGAAACCTGGAATCACATCTCTGTCTGCCTAGAGCTCATGAGATCTATGAAGAACAGCAGGGACATAAGGGGCTCTTTGAAGGTCTGCTTGGGTTGCCTGCACAATGGCAGGGAGATGAACATGGCTGGGTCAGCGCAACATTAGTCAGATTCCCAGAGGCCTCTGCACACTGCTATCTAGCCACTCAAAAGACCAACCAGTCTACATTCTGACCAACAGCCAAACAGCCAAACATGGTCTACATATCACACCTGACCAGAAGGTCCCAGACTCCATTGCCACCAGGGTCCTAGGTGTCTCTATCTATACAACAAAGAGGTTAACATAACCAGTGATTCCCTTTCCAACTGTTTACAGACCCTGGCTTCAGAGACATAGATGACTGCTAACAGACTAGTCATGGAATTACCTGTGGAACAGGCTTTGTTCTGGCTAGTTACTATGCTCTGCATTGGCAAATCCTCCCACCTGCCTTGGAAAGAGCTAGAACTGTGTCATGCACTTGAACCAAAGTTCCAACTAGCACTAACCACAGTAATCGGAGGATCCATGGTGGAGCAGCCTAAGTCCAGGCCCACACTTGTTCCTTGACACAAAGCCTCCCTTTGTGATCAGTCAGAATGAAGAAATGGCATCTCCCAGGAACTTGACCTCGTGCCAGGCAATATCTGAGAAGCAGAAGGTCCCCTGTGGACCTGATTTGGTGGTACATGTGTCCCGGTGGATCCCAAGAGCTTGAGAAGCCCCAGGGAAAGGAATTCAATGGTATTCCTCTCTGATGTTCTCCACATCTAGCTGCAGAGAGTCAGGGTCTTCCTTAAGGACTCTATGAACTTAGATGAGGCTTGGAATGTTCCTGGCACTCAGGAAATACTTGTTGAATAAAGGCTGGGGTGTGGCTCAGGAGGAGAGTTGTTTGCTTGGCATGTGCAAGGTTTGGGTTCAATCCTCAGTACCATTAAGAAAAGGGTGTGGGGGCTGTGTGAATTTAGAACCTGGATATACTGGAGCATGGCTGGCGCAGGAGCCACTTGGTATGAGTTTAGTTAGAGACACCAGGGCAGGTTCAAACCAAGCATGCAAAGAGTGAAGTTTCCACACCCCAGCCTGCTGGACAGAGGACAAAGGCTCAGATTTTGAGCCAACTCTGGGATTTACCTCAGGCAGCCAGGAGCTTCCGATTGAGCAAGAGAAACGCCTTCATTTAAACTTTCCCCAGTCAACATCTGTGGCTGTACAGTCTGGTTCCTTTGCTTTAACATAGTTAGTGGTTCTTGGAAAGGTTGTCTCTGAGCTTCAGTTTCTGATCTAAACTGATGCTAGGGGCTGAGAATGCATCTCAGTTGGTAGTGTGCTTCCCTGACACACACCCACACCACATAAAGCCAGACATAGTGGGGTATGGCCGTAATCCTAGCACTTGGGAAGTAGAGGAAGGAGCCTCAAAGGTTCAAGGTCATCTTCAGCTTCATAGTCAGTTTGAGGCCAGGCTAGGATCCAGGAGTCTCTGTCTCAAAATTTTTTTCTTTTAATTTATAATTAACTTAATTCTAGAACCCACTCCATAATGACAGTTTGAGGGTTAAATGAGATAATATGGTAAAGGACTTAGCCCAGCACTAGTTTTCAGCATGTACTTAGAGGTGACACAGCTGTTACTGCTTCATTAGAGTGGGTGACAAGGGACACACCTGGAACCCTCTGCCTGACATAATCCTTCCAGAAGAGGGAGGAGGCATCCTTGGGCAAACTAGTTAACCTTTATGCTTCAGTTTCATGGCACATGAAAGAGAGTCAATGCTACAGAATAAAAGAGTTACATGAGAATTACCTTAGAATAGCAGCTGCCACTAAGCACGAGGTAAGGCTGACTTAGTATTCTTCCTTATCTTCTCATAACAGACTCCACCCCATCTCCCATCCCTCAACCCAAGATGCAGGCTGAGGATGTATGCAGTCTTTCCTGAAAAGCCTCAGGAAGGTCTGGTGCCCTTAGGTCAAGCCACCCCTTAGGCTGGGTGGGGTAACCGGGGAGCTGCCTGTAGCTGGGGGTTGGGGGAGCACATTAGAAAGGGGACTATGGCCCAGGAAGCCTGTCAGTCAGCCATTCTCCTCCTGGGGCTGGATTCTTCAGAGCCCCCCCCCCCAGCACCTTCCGACATACTCTCTTTTTATGTAAGCTCATGTCCCTTAAACAGAGAATCCTGACAAACAACAGCCCCGAACAGATGGCTGCTTTATCACCACCGAATCTGCCCAGGAAGGAGAGCTAGCTGTCTAACCACAGCGAGACCCAGGCAACCGGGACAAAGCAAACAAAGGCAGCAAGTGTCTGTACGCTGGCTGCAGAGGGGTGGCCATGGCAAGCCCCTGGATTAGTACTCTCAGGATACAAGAAACTGCTAGAACAAGACGGAGCAGCCTGGCCCTGCAGTCCTGGCAACAACCCGGCCTCAGACTTTGCCGTCAGTGTCTGGAAAGCAGGAGAGGAAGACAGAAGGAGGCTAGAGTTGATTTTCATGGAATTCAAAGCGGTACCCCGCCCTTCAAAAGTATAATAGCTATTTAATATAGCTCTTTGGAGGAGGAAGAAAGAGGAGAAAAGAGGGGAGGAAGGGAAGAGAAAGTACCTTGTTGGAGTACTTGTGCTCTTTGTAGGACCTTACCCAGCCTACACTGTTGTCCTGAGAGTCAGCTGATCATTTGGCCCCCTTTCCAAATGAGGAGACTGAGGCTTACAATGTTCAGCAGTCAAACTCATCAATCACATAGCTCCTGCCTTCACCTCCCAATGTCTTATTTTCATTCTAATCCCCCTGCCTGGGATCTCTCATGGATCATTTCTGTTGACACTGGTGTCCTGCTGCATCCTCTCTTCCCTGACCAGCCGGCACAGGAAGTAGCATCCCTCAGAGAGAGAAGAGACTGCCTGGAGGCAGACAGGAGAGGCAGCTTCAGCTACCCCACGTGTGTTTCAGGGCAAGATGCCTTCTCTCCACCTAAGAATTTTTAATCTTGGGAGCTGATGAGATAGTTCACTGGCTTCAGTGTTCGCCACCAAACCACGAGGACCCACAAGCTTGACCCCAGTACCCACATGCAAATCAGACATAGTGCCATGGACTTGTCATCCCAGTATTGTGGGAGCAGAGACAGGCAGATCCTGGGGTTCACTGGCCAATGAGCCTCGCTTACTTGGCAAGCCCCAGGCCAGTGATAGTATCTCAAAACACAAGGTGGATGGCTCCTGAGGAATGACCCCCAAGACTTCTGGCCTCTACACATAAGCACACATAAGCACTCATGTATGCACACACACACACACACACACACACACACACACACACACACACACACACATACACTCCTGAACAGTCACAGAAAGATTTTTAATCTCCGAGAGCTCTATGTGAGGCTCGGGGGACCACATGAGCGAGCGCACCTGCCAGAATCCCATGGGGAGTTAGGGGTTTGTTTTTGTTCTTTGTTGTCTCTCCCAGGAGAGTCTGACTTACCAGGTAGAGTGGCTGCAGTGCCTGGCATGTGGTGTTGAGCTCAACAAAGTTATCTTTGCTTGGTCTCACTGTCTCATTACCTTCCAGGCCAGCACCCCAAGATAATCTATTTTTCTATTTTTAGATAGACTGACCCAAGCCTTCTAGTAGTCTTTAAACTCTCCCCAGGAAAGGAAGTTCTACCCTCAGGGAAGTTTTTAAAGTTGCCAAAAATAATAAAATCTCTAGCTTGACAGCCCAAACAAATAACCAAACACACTAGCCCCCTGCTCTCCTGCAGCATTAGCCTCATGAATGAGCATGCTTAGCTGCCTGCCTCCCGGCTCTCATAAAGCCTAGCACCCTAGTGTACAGGGTAACCCAGACAACCAGTTGGGGAAGGCCTGTCCAGACATAAACATTGCCTGGCACAAAAGGGGACCCAGCAAAAGGCAGAGGTGGGAACTTCCAATTTTTGCTGGAGAATGAAGTTGGGAGCGATAGTCGAATGATGTGACGATTCTCCTGACATAGTAATTAGTTAAGAGGCAAGAAATAGGCAGGGTCTACACTGTAAGCCAAGCTTTGGGGTCATCACCGGCCAACCCCCAGAGGATATGCACAGCTTAGAGCCTGCCCGACAGCCCAGGGGGTTGGGCAGTAGCTACCCCCATTACAGGGATCCCACAGGTAAGTCATTCCATCCTTTTCCTTATTTCTCTCTGCCACGGAGACAAATCTAAGAAACTGGCTTATCTTTCCTCATGGCCTGGTTTGGTTCACTTCTGCTAGTTGGTGAGCACTGGTGATGGGGTTGTAGCACTGCCTGGTATTGGAGGAGGAAGCACAGAAACCAAGCTGGAACTGGGGCTCAGGAAGAAGAGGGAGGAGGAAAGGTGCCCCCACGGTGAGGCCATCAGGGACATCGGCTCTGAGTCAAATGGTGCCGTTTACAGGGCAATGGCTACTTCTAAAGCTGGAATGAGAGCCAACTCTTGGCTGCTCTTCTCCCACTGTGACCACATTCCTGACAAAGGCAACAGAAGGAGGAAAGGATTTATTTTGGCTCACAGTTTAAAGGAACCAATCCATCATGGTGGGGAAAGCATGACAGCTGGGACTCCATCCATGGTTGCAGGATATTGATATACAGCTTATTACACCCATGGTGGCAGGATATTGATATACAGCTTATTATACCCATGGTTGCAGGATATTGATATACAGCTTATTACACCTATGGTGGCAGGATATTGATATACAGCTTATTATACCCATGGTGGCAGGATATTGATATATAGCTTATTACATCTTGACAGACCAAGACATAGAAGTAGGTTTGGCCTAGAACCCTCAGTCACAGTCCCTACTGTCCATAATGTCTGCCAGCTAGACCTGTCCAAAAGGTTGTCTAGCCTCTCAGAACAGCGCCACCATTTGGGTGCCAAGAGTTCAAACATACAGCCCTGTGGAAGATAACTCATATGCAAACCATAACAACTAACGTGCTAAGATAAAAGCTGCCATATGTCAGCCCTTTCCAGTGAGGCTGGAACTAGGCACAGAGCACTGTTCGCAAATCATTCCATCCAATGCTTCCAACACGTGAGCAGGCACCATATGCTCTCTTCACATGAGGACATAGAGACAAGAAAACTAAAGCATCTATACAACGTCACATACCTTAGACGGAGGAGAGCATGAGCCCCGGTCAGGCACACTCCACTAGAGTCCCAGCCTCTGCCTGGCAGCCTGAGATATGGTGGATGCTCAAAACATAACCCTGGGAAAGCGTGCTCTACTCCGGAGCTGGCTAAGTTCTGAACCAGGGACTGCCGACTCCCCCATGGAGGCAGATGGAGAAGGGGTGGAAAGGAGTGGAAAGAGCCTTTCTGGGTAGGCAGTGCTGGAGCCAAGCCTGGGAGGAGGAGGAGGAGGATGGAAAGGGGAAGTGTTGCAGAGCCAAAGCAAAAACAGGGGCACTGCAGGTAGCGGGGCTGTGGATGCTAATAAGGCAGGCCAGTGTGGAAGCTCGGGAGTAGGTGTCCACCTGAGGGTGGGTGGGAGAGATCTGAGCCTCTCCACTGGGAACAATTCTACTGGGACCTCTGTCACCTAGAGCCTGGAGGCCCTTCATCACCTGCTTCTTTAGTAAATTATGGAGTGCATTCACAGGCACATGCACTTCAAAACCCAGCGGCTTCTCCTCTGGTGGCCAAGATGAAAACTCAACTCCACAGCAGGAGTGTTTGAGCTTCCAGTCTGCGCTGCTCTGCTGACCTGCCAGGCGTGGATTCAAGCCCAAGCTGAGAATCTAAAAGGTTGCTGCGTGCATGTAGGGAGCCTCTAGGCCCCAGCGTTCAAAGCTGCCAGGGAGAAGAAAGGGGTGCTGGCTCAAGCAAAGCTGGAGGCTTGGAGTCCTCCCAGTAAGGGGTGGAAGGGGCTTTTCTTACTGCAGTCCCTTCTTCAGGACCCTTCCATTGAGCTCAACTTTCCTGCTGAGGGACCCTGGGCCATGGCCCCCATTTTAAGGGCTGGCTTAGCCACATTATAGCTAACAGCACAATTACCTGTTTCTCCTCAAGAAGGAAACATTCCCATCATCCTCTGAGACTCACACTCACATGGTTCCTCCTCCTCCTCCTCCTCCTCCTCCTCCTCCGTGAAGCCTGGGCCCCTTCCTGCCCTCTCCTCCTCCAACTTTAAGGTCCCCCCAAACTCTCTCTAGGCCCCACTGTCTCTACTCCTACTGGACCCTAAATGCCTGGTTCCAGCCCTGCCCTCAGACCACAAAGGGGAAATAGGGGTGGCCAATGATCAGCTAAGGCCAAGCTTTCAGTGTGTACTTGGTCTGAGAATGACAGGGCCAGAAAGCAAAGGGTGGGAAGCAAAAAGCAAGACTATATTAAGGTGTGCAGGTGCTCTACCCTCCTCCCCAAGGGCTGTGAGATGATTCATTGCGGGTGTGGCCAATCTGAGATGATGTCCCAAGGCCTCCTGGGACGAGTAGGGACATCCAGTTCATGTCTTTTCACCTTAAGTCTTTGGACAAATGAAATTTAGATATAGCCCAGACTGGTCTTTAAGTTGCTGTAATCCACCTGCCTCAGCCTCTTGAGTTGAACATTCATGCATGGCTCATGTACTTTATTAAGAGTTGTTATTAGTTTTTGTTTGTTTGTTTTTGAGACAGTCTGTAACCCAGGCTAACCTAGAATTCACTGTGTAGCTCACGTGGTCTTTAATCACACAACAACACTACCTCAGCCTCCCAGGTGCTGGTATTCCAGGTGTGCACACAGCATCTAACTTCTTGGCACCTTGCTGCTCATAAACACTCATGGGTCCCAACTGCCTCGAGCCAGACCCCAGTATGCTAAGGGGCATCTGCCGGGCCCCCTCATCCTTTCATACTGACCTTTCATTGTTTTTCTTTCCTTGGATACAAGCTCCTCCACTGAGAGTTGGGTCCTGTTATGTCCTGCTACTTCCCCCCCCCCTTGAAAACCCAGAACTAGCTGGCTTGCTTTAGAAGAATAGAGCCATCTTGTAAATACCCGTGGAATGACTGAACAGACCTTAGAATGTCCTGGGAAGGCTGGACATGTAGCTCAGTTGGTAGAAGAAATGCCTGTCTAGCTTGCATGGAGCCCAGAGTATGCCCTGAGCAAATGTATAAAGTCAGGTATGTGCCTGTAATCCTAGTACTCAGAAGGTAAAGGCAGGGACGATCAGGAGCTTAAGGTTATCCTTGACTATATAGCAAAGTTCAAGTCCAGCTTAAACACATGCAACTTGTCTAAAACTAAACAAAATGAAAACATCAAATCCTAGAGGTTTAATGGCAAAGTGTGGCTAGTGAGCCTCTGCCCTCCTGCTCCCCAATATTCTGGAGTTGCCTAGGTTGGAATAGGTGGAAACTAAACTATTTCTGGCTTGTCTGACTGGGCCCTAGGGGGTCTCTGGGTATCCCACCCTGTCTTAGATAGAAGACCCTTCCCATATGTCCAAAATCACTCACCCACTCAGAGGCTCTGCTTATTCTCACCGTCCTCCAGCATGCGCAGAGGGAGAGATGCTCTCTGCATCCTCCCACTTGCCATCTGTACTCCGCCTACCCCTCAAGATCCACATCAAACAGTACTGCTGCCTTCTCCTCTCCTAGGAAACTTTCCAGGTCTTCCCAGCCCATAGAAAACATTCCTCACACCAAGACCTTCCCCCCTGTCATCTGGACTAGTCATGAACTTCCTGGTGACTGAGCTGAGGTTTCTTAAATCCCCTGCTGCCACCGCTCTTGTTTACACACATGTGTTTCTTGTTTTCCTGGCACCATAGACCTTCTGGGAAGAGCTGCCAAGCCTGGTGGATTCCAATGTCCTCATAGCACAAGGAACAGGCACACAGTAGGTACTCCATAAATGTTTCGCAATTCACTTCCCAATGTAAACAAGCCACCTTCTCATCAGCCTCTCCCTGGCCTGGCCTGGCCGGCCTCTCCCACACCCTGCATCTCTCCTCCCAGCCTAGCCGAAGCTTGCTTATCTGCATAGGCAGCTTGGACCTGTGTCTTCAAAGGTTCCTGGATAGAGCCCACCAGACGGTTTGCAAAGCACCACGGGTCTGGAAAAGTTAAGTGTCTGGTTCCTTCTCCAAACCAGGGGTTCTGAATGCTGATTCCTTCAGACAGGGAGCCTAACAGAGGAACCACAAAGAAGGAGGTGGAGGTGGCATCAGAAACCAAAACTGAAGTCTCAGCTTGCTGAACATCAGCTCTCAGCCAACCCACATCACAAGGACTGGCTGAACCTCCAGTGACTTTTTCTTTTTCAGACAGGACCTCACACGATAGCCCAGGCTGGGCTGGAACTCACTCTGTAGCACAAGCTAGCCTTGACCTCCCACAGATCCTCCTATCACAGCCTCCCCCTACCCTGCTCCCCACCCCTCCCAGTGCTAGGATTACAAGCGTGAGTCACCCAAACCTGCTTTCCCATTGTTACTTCTGCTCTTCAGGGGAGAGTCAGGTGGATGGAGGATGCCATGTCTTGAAGATGCTGTGTGGGGCCTGGGCTAGACACTAGAGGACAGAATGATCTTCCTGCCTGGCTCCTCGAGGTCAGAGGCTGGAGCAGCTGCTGTGCACCTGAGCAGCTGAGGCTCAGGTGAGCAGGAGTCAACAGAGGCCTGACTCAGATTTATAAGTCACACTCTTTCCACATAGCCTTATCAGCTCTGATTAGCCAATCGTACTCCCGGACTAGCTGACACTTTGGGAGGAGGAGGAAATACACTCACCAAATTCTCAAAAACTTCGGAAGCCCCTCAAAGGCATTTTTCCCTTCTCTTGTTCCTTGGCTCATGTACCAATCAAAGAGGTAAACTGTTTGGAGCTGCCTCCAGACAATGCTCTCCATGCATTTGCAAGCTGAAGTCACCTTTCCCGTAGGTAACTGACAGCTGACTCCACACAGTGCTGTGGCCACTTTAGCCTTATACAAGATGAACTTGCATTAGGGCAAGAGGAGAACTTATCTTCATGTGGAAAGACTTCGAGACACAGAGTGCACATGTGGCAGGGCTGAGGCAAGAAGCTGCCTCAGGTAGAAGCCTCAAGCCAATTGCTGCCACTAAAGCATTGGCCAGAGAAAGCTGGCAGTCCTGAGAGGTGGGTGGACCCCAGTGGCTATTGACCGGAGCCACCTCTGAGACCTTCATCTTCCAGAAGAGGGAGGCAGCTTCCATGGTAATAGGACTGGCCTACTTCCCTAGCTTCCACAGCAACGGCAGAGCCAGCTAGTGACCAGGACACAGGATGTGTGGAGGAAAAGCAACCATTTCCTGTGAAACTTGTGGACCAGAGAAGGGGAAGTTGGTGTATGAGCTCTGAGGAAAACAGACCTTCCTAACAGCTCAGGAGAAAAGGCTCCAGGACTGGACGAGGAAGCAAGTGACTCATGAGTCTCAGAGATGGGATTCCAGCCTCCAGACTGAGAAGTGGGCGAGTGGCTAAGAAGGCAGACACATGAACCTACCCTGAGGTGACATGGGGCACTCAGGCCACACAGGGCTTGGTTTAGTTTTATGTGTTTTTCTTATTGTTGGTTATTGTTTTCAGTTTTTCAGTGATGGGGCCATGTGACTGCTAGGGAAACACTTTAACATTGATCTTTACCTCCAGCCCCATTTTGTTTTTAAAGGATGTCTAAATTCTTTTTAATGAGTTCAAGTTCTCCAGGCCAGAAAACCTCTAGCCTAGAGCGCTGCACACTCATCCTCAGAGGAGGTGCCTATTAGCCTAGAGGCCTTTGCATCTGAGAGGCAGCCCAGACCTAAAAGTTGTCCTGGAGCTCTGTGGGAACTGGGGACATATGATGTCAAAGCGGGGGTGGGGGGGAAGGAAGCTGCAAGAGTCATATCTCATCTGGCTGCCAGTAGGTACCTTGTCATAGGTAGGAAAAGGATGGCGCCAACAGGGCTTTTGGAATCCATGTTCTCAAAGCAAGCTGGCTAAAGTGTGAGGTCCCCTAAAGGACGCTCTATAGCACTACACCAGAGGGCTCTCTGGTGACCCTGCGTGGTGGTGACCTGGAGGATGCTATGGCCAAGGAGTATAAACCTAAAATGATCCCCCAAGCTGCCAGCATTTAAGGTGGCAGTGCATGCTTGCTCCCCAGCACGGTGCATGCTTGCTCCCCAGCACTAAGGACTGCTGGTTCAAAACATCCTGGGCTGCATATTGGGACCTTGTCCAATTTAACCAGAGTGGATAACAGTGAAAGAGCTTATGGAGTAAAGGCATCTGCTACCAAGCCTGACAGCCTGAGGTCAATCCCTGGGACCTACGTGGTAGAGAGAGGACCAACTCTTGCAGGTTGCCCTCTGACCTACACATGTGCTCTATGGGCACTCTGACCTCCATACTATGCACAGATAAATAAATAAAAATGTAATTAAAAAATTAACCAACACAGTTGTTCAAGTCACAGTCAAGACAATCTTTTGCCGACATTCCTACAGACCAACCCGAGAAAGACCATTACCCTACTGAGAGCTTTTTCAGGCGATTCTAGGCTCTGTCAAGTTGACAGTTAACTCTGACTACGGCAGGGCCAGATGAGATTCTGAAGAGCTAGATTGGGAGTGTGGAAAAGGTTCAGAAATGCTGTAACCGTTTTATTCTCTCAAGAATATGCACGCAAGAAGAATTGGAAATGAGAAAAATATGGTGGTACATGCCTCAGTATGCAGGAGGCTGGGGTGGGAGGTTCGAGGCCAGCCTAGTGTGCATAGTGAATGAGTTTGAGGTGTTTGTACTGCAGAGAGTTTGAGTTCCCGGCTTACCCTCAAAGAGTACAGAATGAGATCCTTACTCTCAAAAAACCTAAATAGGCAAAATTCAGGAATAATATAATAACATTTGTCTAATGCCCAACAGAGTAATAGATATTTAAGTGTCAGCAGATGGAATGAATGAAGACCCCTGTGAAATTGGGACCCTTCTCACCCTAAGGCTCTGAGTCTAGTGATGTGCAGGTGTCACCAAGAAGGCAAGCTTCCCACAGCTCTTTATTGCCTATGGTAGTGCCCCAACTGAAACACTCTTTAAAGCCCCACTACTTAAGAACAAAAGTCGCTTAGGCAACAATACAAATGGAAGGTTTAAAGGCAAGAGAAACTCGAATCCTATCTGTGCTTTAAGACTTCTTAGGCCAAGTCAAGAGTGGGCAGAAGAATGACCCGACTTGTGCCATCGGGTACTGCTGAGCCCATTGCCCTATTTAGTCCTCATGTGCATCCTGTGAGGGTAATTGTGTCACTAAACCTAACTGAAAATCCAATTCTACCTGTGACAGCCCGCCTCCAGTAGACAGTATATCAGAGGTCTCGAATGGCAGATCAGATGTCCTGAGTGAGGGATGAGCCAACCTGGGCCCCCATTGGAACAACTGATGCTAAGAAAGAAGAGAAGAGAGAGAAGGGGAGAGAAATGGAGAGGAAGAAGAAGAGGGAGGCAGAGGAAGGAAGAAGGAAGAGAAGTGAGGATTACCCCAGCCCCCTCAACAGGTCCCATGAATACTCAATTCTTTCCACTTGCCACTCATAAGCACAATTTATTCCATGACACAAATCCAGGGTGTCCCCAAGACATATGTGAGAGACAGGTGCCAGCAGCCCTGCTCAAATGTCCAAACTGTAAACACAGCAAGTTGCCATGCTACCACCGGCCGCCAGGTTAGCACCAGCAGCAAGCTGGCAGAGGTTGAGCTCAGCCCTCACCTCCTCTCCAGGCCAGGACATGGCAGGAAAGGAGGCTCTGGTGGCTGTGAGGTCATGAAAGTCGGAGAATAGGCAGCGTTTCAGACGGGATGCTGGGCTCTGTGAGCTTCTGAGCCCTACAGAAACGATTCTTTCTGCAGAGCGGGCTGCTCCTTTGGAAGAGGGTACCCTCCCTCAGGCCCCAATCCACCCCAGCTCTGCTGCTTTGACTTACCACAGGCAAACAGGAACCTCCCGGTCCGTTTCTGGGGTCAGGAGCCACTATGTCCACATTTCTTCGCCTTGACCTGGAAGAAGGGAAGGGAGGGTGTAAGGGGGCAGGGTTTTTGTGTTTGTTTGTTTGTTTGTTCCCTACAGAATATATGCTTCAGGGAAAGATAGATGGACCATATTCTACAACCCTAACTAGGGAGCTTCATAATGGGTCGCTGTACTTGGAAAGATGGGATGGCACACAGAGACCCTGCAACCACAAATAAAGTTAAAAGACAAAGCCGGGGCACAGAGGAAGTCTGCTATGGGACCTGGCCTTAATTGCTCTACTCAGTTTTTAGAGCACCCCTAAATGTAGTCAAAGGGTAGCCATTTAGGCAGCATTAAGTCCTTGGTGGGAAGCCCAGGCTTCCTAAACTTACGTGGCCCAAGGATTAGGTGGGCCAGTCTCTTCTGGTGGCTTCCTCCTGCCTGCTGGGTTTGTTCAGACCCTGCCCACGCCCCCTGCCCACGCCCCCTGCCCACACCTCTGTGTGTTCTTGCCTCTGCTTATTTCTGTTGAGGACATCCTAGTCATCCTCCAAGGTGCTCCGTGACTAACAAGCTGGCCCTACCCCTTCCTCCTCCAAGATGTCCCCTGGAAGGTTCCCCATTGCGTGTATTCCATACCCAGTCCTAGTGTGCAGGCAGCAGTGAGAAGCTGGTCCTGCATACCACACTTCAGGCAAAAGAAGAGCCACCAGATCTGGACCACAGCACAACAGTTGCATGCTGAGCTGGGCTCTAACAAGCCTGAGCCTCCAGCTGTTGGTAGCCACCCCAGCACCTATTTATAGTCCTCCTCCATGACTCTCAACTGGCTCACATTGGTGTATTCTCTCAAGGGTCAGTCAACAGCCACTTGGAGACAAACAAATCCCTATGGACAGCTGCCCATCTCAGTTAAAATCTGGGTTTGTGAGCTGGGTAGAGTGGCACACACCTTTAATCCCAGCACTTGGGAGGCAGAGGCAGATGGATCTCTGTGAGTTCGAGACCATCCTGTTCTATACAGTGAGTTCCAGGACAGCCAAGCCTACATAGTGAGTCTCTCTCTCAAACAAATAAACAAACACAAAATAAAATCTGGTTTTGTATCACAGACTGAGAAAACAAAGGTAGAAACTCTGTCCCCAGGGCTCCGGACATGTGGAATTCTGAGGCAGAGGAATTGCAAGCTAAGGCCAACCTATGCTACATGATAAGGCCCTGTCTCAAAAAAGTAAAAGTAAAAACACATTGTCTGAGGCTCTTATCCTAAGCACATAAACTCAAGGCAGGGTGAGAACTTCGTGACCAAGACATCATAGGACCCTTCCAACTTGACATCCCACGGCTCTGTGACTCATGCTCTCTCTTCTTCCTCCAGCAGAGAGGTCAGGATCATCTAAAGCCACCCCGGTTGCCCTTCCCTGAGCACCTCAAGCTTCACAGGAGTCCAAAGGGAAAGATAAAACTCTGGAGATGCCAGCTAATCTCAGAGCAGCCTGAGACTGCCTGCTCAATCCTGCAGGTGGCAAGAGGGGGCGTGAGGGAGGGCTGCTGTTGCTATGGATACCAAAAAATGCTCCTCTCATTCATACCATCTGTCGGAGCCAGGATAGAAGACAAACCGTTGGTTGCCCTCACTCCCTTGGCCTACCTTTCTAACTGATTACAACTGCAGGCTAAATTTAAATGCCGCTCTGAAATCGGGACATATAAGGTCTCTCTGCCTGCATCTGAAGAGTTTCATAATGGGTAGAGCTGGAGAGCAATGAGGAATTAGACTGGGAGGCAATCTAAGCCGTATTGTACAGCCACCACAATTAGTGATCTAAAAAAAAAAAAAAAAAAAAAAAAAGCTGTTCCTCTCTCTGGCTGAAGATGAAGTTTCAGCAATAAACAGACATCTGCTAGGAGCTCTTGAAGAGAGGCAGCATAAACACCCCAGGGAGCAACCATAAACAGGGAGCTTTCTCCAGGAAGCTACTGCTTACCAGGGTAGAAGGGAAGGAAGTGAGGAGGAGGCTGCAGGGAGTGAAGGACAGAGGATGGGGTGCCTAGAGGCTGGGTGGGATGGAGGGGGCGCCACAAGAGCAGGGCTGGGTGGGGGGAGTAGGCAGACAGGCAGAAGGAGCTCAGCTTGGGGAAAAATGAAGAACTGGGTGACTTTTATAGGAAACCGAAGTTTGAGCCCCAGAGGGGGGCTTCTAGAGGAGTCCGTTCATGCTATTCAGTGTGGAAATTGACCACTGAAAACAGGGAGGTATTGGACTGCAGGCCCGTGCAGGGCAGTTTGTAAATATTTTAATTTCATTTCTACATCAGTCTCGAGATCAGGATGACTCTAACTACCTCTTCTTTATAGGCCTAGATGGTAGGATTCATGAGCTTTGCAAGGCCACATGTCTAGGATTCGACCCCATGTCTGTCTGTCTTAGATGCTTCGTTTGTCTGCTTGCTTGTTTTTGCCTCTATCATCTGCATGGAGAACTTGTTCCTGATGTTTATCCTCAGTGCCTGGATGTCCCAAATCCCCCAGATTTAAAGCAAGGGGATTCTGACAAAAGAGACACTGAAATATAGGAAGGAGGCAATTGTTGAGTTCTGGCCAATTCATTACTGAGTCTCAGAGATCCTGTGGGCCCTCTGCTCCACCCTGGTCACTTCCTAGCAGACAGAAGGAAAAGCGAAGCAAGTAACGGGCAGAGAAATGTGCCCACAGCGTGTGTACAGGAGGCTTGGAACAGCAACCACATTGTGAGAAGAGAGCCCAAGGACCATATCCATATCCTCTGTCTTACAGTGTGTGTGTGTGTGTGTGTGTGTGTGTGTGTGTGTGTGTGTGTGTGAGTAACATGCATCCATATGCACATGTTAGAGTGAATACATGCATGTGTGCCCCTCCATGCTGTTTACCCTCTCCCTTGACTGTCAGACCCCCAGTTTTTTCAGGAAGAAATGCTTGCCCATTACCATCTTTGCATCCAAATGTGAAAGGTCCAACTGTCCCCACCCATGGGCTATCAACTCCATGAATACTGCACAGAACCTTAGGATAAGCAGGCACTTAACACAGGGGTCAGCAGTCAGATCCCCCACAGACCTGGGTCTACTCTGCCTCAGGAAGCTGCTCTCTTTAATGACTGAAAGATCTCAGTAACTCTTCTCCATGCCCATCTTCCTCCTCTGCTCCTTATGCGCCTGGCTCTCAGCACCCTGAGACCTGGATCCAGTCCTCACACAAGTGGCCAAGGCCAGCATTTAGTCTGTGAGCAAAGCAGCAATCTCTACAGCTCAGCACGATGATATGAAGGTGGCAAGTCCAGGACAGAGTGTTCTACACACTCTCTCCTGTTTCTGGCATGTGCTGAGCTTCCGGGCTGGGTGTGTCCGAAACTTGGGCCTGAGAATGTTCCACTAACCTGTGGCTCTAGCGGTGCAGGGGCCAGCAACAACTGACTAGCTCCCTACTGTTCAGCTCCTGCAGACAGCCGAGAAAGGACGTGAGCTCTGGGAATGCCCCGTTGCCCAGGAAAGGTTCTGCTGTAACATTTCTACGCCCCGGGAGTAATGTAGGCAAGCTACAGGAGGAGTGCTAGAGCCACGAGGTATCCAGGCAGCCACAGAGAGGTGGAGATCTGGGGGAGAGAGGAATGCAGTCCTGGGTAGAAACATTAATCCACACAAAGAACATGCTAAGAGGTTGGGGTTGTAGCTCAGTGGGGAATGTGCTTGCCCCAGCACTGTATAAAATGGCCATGGTGCATATCTATTATCCTAGTACTCAGGGATTCCATGAAGGCAGGGGAATCACAAACTCAAGTTCATTCACCCACACATAATAAATTTGAGGCCAGCCTGGGCTACACAAGACCTTATCTTTAAAACAAAAACAAGCCTGCAGAGGTAGCGAAGGCCGTTAATCTCAGCCCTTGGAAGGCACAGGCAGGCAGATGTCTGTGAATGAGGCTATCCTTGTTTATACAGTGTCAGGTCAGACAGAGCTACATAATGAGACCGTATAAAAACGAGACAAAACGAAACAGAACGACACCCCTGAAATCTCCAACACGACAAACACGGCGTGGACACAGTGAGTCCACACCGTCCCTGCACACTCACTGAGCCAGGGACTCTTCCCCATGCTCACAGCAATGCACAGATGTGCACACGGGACAGAGCAAGAGAATGGAAGAAACAAGACCACACTCGATGTCACAAAAGGCTGTGTGCTTGGGGGGATGATCCTTTCCAACCTGACAGAAAAGGGCGCATCCCCAAATCAGACTGCAGCAGCAGCTTATGACCAGAGGGGCCTTGGCACCACCGCTCCGGACAGCTTTAATGTCGGCCACCAGCGGAGAATCAATGTTTTAGAAGGGGTGCCTTGTCATCAGGGACCAGGCATGTGCCCTACGCCTGGAGCAGGTGCCCAGGAGAAAAGAGAAGCTAGTGTAGGTGGGTCAGGGTACCCTAGAATGAACTGCAGAAGTGTTTGTGCTTAAAGATTTTTCCAAGAGGCAGCACAGGCCAGCAGAGCCTGGAGCCTAGAGCCTGGGCCTGCCTGCTTTTCTGTCATCTCTGGTGGCTCAGCCTCCAGAAAAACAAAATGAACCTAATATACAAACAATTATGATCTGAGCAAATTTCAGAATCCCAGTAGCTCTAAGGTACTGTCAATACACATGGCTGTAGCCAATACCCATGAGTCCAAGCTTGTTACTGGCACTTAAGCTTGTCTACAGGTGCCCAAGAAGTTGGGGGGGGGGGTTGTGTTTCTAAAGAGAATATAATATGAATTTCTATCATGAAAACATTTTTACTATAAATATTTGAGGGAGAAAAAAAAAAGTAAAGAGTAATATCATGCCCAGCAGTTGATACCTACAATTCCAGCTCTGGGACGCTGAGACAGGAGGAACTTAAGTTCAAAGCCTGCCTGAGCAACTTCGTGAGAGCCCCTCTTAAGCTTAAAAACATTAAAGAGTGCAGGGGATGTGGCTTGGAGGTTGAATACTTGACTACCATGCGTGAGAGAGCTCAGGCTAGGGTCTCCAGTATGGAAGCCATCCAGCCAAAGACCTAAAAAGTAGCAAGAAAGGAAAAATATCAACTCAAATGCTGACACAACCTGAGCATTAAAATGTTGTTATATTTGCTGAAAAAATAAATAAAAGATTAGTTGTATGTAGTGGTACACATTTGCAATCCCAACACCTGGGAAGTAGAGGCAGGAGAGTTCAGGAGTTCGAGGCCATTGTCAACTACATATTGAGTTCAAGTCCAGCCTGAGCTACATAAGACCCTTTCTCAGAAAAGCTAAAGGGGGGAAAAATAAGATAACGAAAGTAAAATTCTAAGTCTTCACAGAGAGGTATTGCTCAAAGAAGGGACAGGGTTGGGGTAAGAGGTGAGGGCATGAACCCTGTTCTCTACGCAGCCCAGTGTCAGAGTTACAGTTTGGTCTCGATGGAACTAAACTCAAAGCTTGAACAGAATGACCTCAGCAGCTGTCAGCCACGTGTGATGTGCAAGGCCAGCTGCTGCTCAGGGCACACACGTGGCCATCTGGGCTCCACACCACAGACCAAAGTGGCGAGGGTGAATGTTGGAAATAACTCTCCTATGATTTCAGGATGCTTATGGACTGACGTTCACTGCTCTAACAGCCACACGTGCATGAGCAAGTCACCATTCCAAACACGCACCATAGTCACACGAGCCCCTGACAGTCCCCTCATTCTGAACACGCCCTTTGAGTGGCTGCAGTGCTGCTGAGCAGATGCTTGCCGAGCCCCTGCTGTGTGTCCACTGTGTGCAGGCTTTGTTCCTGAGGATCCAGAGGCGGACGAAGTGGACCCCAGTCTCCAGGGGCTTGCTGTGCTCCCGGGAGAGATAAGCTCTTGAAACGGAGATTAATTGCTCATAGATTGGAGGGGACCTTCTCCAGTTCATAACAGGCAGCAAGGCACTAGTGGTCGAATACAGAATGTGCATAGATCTGTACTCCGACAGACAGCTGGAGATGTCATTCCTGACAAGCAGGCCTGTGTGCCTATCTTGATGTGGACAGGTGACACTATATGATACTGCTGTCTCTGTCCTGTGCAGCAATGACCACAGTATTACAAGGGAATGCTCTTTTTAAATGATGTGTGCTGGACTGTGTAGAGAAAAAAATGACATAAAGAATGGCATCAGAAGTCAGCTTTAAAATAGTTCAGAAAGAAAAATCCAGAGGGTCAGCAAGATGGCTCAGCAGGTGAAGGGGCTTGCTGCCAAGTCCAGTGACCTGAGTTCAATATCAGGGACACACATACCTGAAGGAGAGAACGGACTCCCCCAGATTGTCCTCTGACCTCTGCACAGGAACTGTGTCACATGTGCCCTTACATATACACACACATAGTAAACAAATAAAAAATAAATGAAGTTTACAACAAAAAAGAACGGAGAGAGCCAGGCATGGTGGCGCACACCTTTAATCCCCGTACTCAGGAGGTAGAGGCAGGCGGATTTCTGAGTTCGAGGCCAGCCTGGTCTACAGAGTGAGTTCTAGGACAGCCAGGGCTATACAGAGAAACCCTGTCT
>NC_034590.1:82025348-82043119 GCF_900095145.1 Mus pahari | reverse complement strand
AAAAAAAAAAAAAAGTCTTACACCACCACTACCCCAATTGTTTTGGTTTTTGAGATCGTTGTAGCTGACCTAGACCTCATTAATATACTAGTGTGGCCTTAAGCTTTCAGCAATCCTCCTGCTTCTGTCTCCTCGAGGCTGGCATTACCACATACCCACTCCTAGAATCATAGTGAGAACCTCGCAGTCTGCTGGGGCCAGTAGCAATCTCTCTGTGACTCAGTTCTCTCATCCATAAAATGGGTGTGGCCCCAACTGCTACAGAGGGCTAATGTGGAGGTGCTCATGAAGTAAAGAAGGAGCAGTCTCAGGATGCTCTTTCAGGCTCTTTAAAGGAGAGGGACTATTAGCACCCCACAGACTTGGGTTAGCCATGTTCAACCCAGGCTGGGTTAGCCCAGCCAATCCCTCAACCAGGAAGGCAGAACCTCTACCATTCAGCAGTGGAGAGTGAGCAGAGTCAGGCCCGTGCCTGGAAGGCAAGCCCAGATAGAGATGCGGGCATGGTGGAGAGAAACCCCCACCTTCCCATCACAGGATGGAAGGATCGGGGCTGTTCTCTGCAGCTGCTAGGAATGGGTCTGTTCAAACTGTAGGTTTCCACCACCCAGCAAACAAAAGAAGCGTATACCAGAGCCTGCCCCACTCCTAAGGCAGGAAGAACAAGCTTGGAGTTCCTAAGGGTCAAAGTTATTTCAATGAATTCAGTTCAAGATCACTGGAAAAGCCAGGCCTGCAGTGGTAAAGCCAACCAGGAGGCTTTCCTCCAAGGCAGCACCACAGTCAGTCCCTCTCATCACAAAGAACTCTGCCAGAGCCCCTCTGCAGCGGACAGTGAGGAGCAGCTAGCAGCAGTGCATCCCCGCTTCCTGTTGTCTGTTCAAGCACCTTGCGCTTTGTGCTCCCCAGAATCTCTCAAAGGCCAGGGGCTCCAGACACATGCACACAGAGCTCCTTCCCACAGCCACAGGACAACTGGTGGGAAGCAGGCACAGAGCCAGGACTGCTTTCCGGATCCCTAAAACAGAGAGGACACAACTCAAGCTTTTGGGGAAGTAACCACTGGGATCCAACCTCTTCCTTGTGCCTGAAGAAGGCAGCACTGATCACCTTCGAAATCCCTGGGACATGAACAGGGGCTATCCTGGTGTCCCACGCGTTAGGTCCACTGCCCCCCGCGGAGGTTGCTGGCACGCAGAGGACACAGGTGCCTGAGAACTCAGGAGGCAAATGCGGAAGGCCAATTAGCCTCCAGCGTTTTTGCTCTCCCGGTCTGTCCATAAGGGCTACTGACTTTATCCTCCCACTAAACCACCTAAGACATAGTGGACAGCGAAAGGCCTTGCAAACGAGAGCTCTTTCCGCTTTAGAAACCCGGGCCCAGAATAAACAATGTGGAAGGAGACACGAGAGTACTCTGGTTTCAACACGCCTCTTCCCCGTTCAGTACAGGCCCTTCCCAGCTCCGCCGGTGAGGGTGAGGCTGAGACTGAGGCTGACCTGGGATAAATTAACCCCGCCCTCTCCGGACAGCTGCAGCAGGCAGAGGCTGCAAGGGAGACCCCAGCCCAGGACCAGCTAGCCAGTGACAGGGCAGGACGCGAGAGTAGGATGCTCCTGGGCGGGGACAAGCACAGACTGTCAGGGGTCCCAGGATACAAAGGGACAGCAGTGTAGGCCCCTCGGAGCGTCGCCACCGGCCAAGCAACCAGCCCGAGTTCCAGCCCGCCGCTGGCCAGGCCACTGACATTTGGCCCAACTTCCTGTTATCAAGGAGGGAGGAGAAGAAAGGAGGCAGAAAAATATAAAAAATAAAATAAAAATAAGCAAGGCGCTCTGTTAGAGGATGGGAAAGGTACGGGAGCCTAGATCGCACGGAGCAAAGTTTGGGTACGTTCCCCTGAACGATGACAGGCGACCCTGCTGCTGAAGGGCGCTTGTGTGTTAGGTTTTCTGAGGTTAGAATGACAGTTTTGATTGGTGGAGAGCCCACGGCGCGCCCTGCAGGTGGGTCTGAGATGCCGGACGGAACTGCCGCACCTGACCCTCCGGGGCGTCCAGTAGGGCGCGGAGTCCAGCCGGGACTGGCACAGTCCCCACCCGCTCCCGCGCACCCCGGAGTCTACTCCCACTCCGTCTTACCGAAGGTCTCGCGGGCCTCCGGGCCTCAGGTCAGCACCTGCCTTGCTTGTCCTCTGTCTGAGGGCGCAGGAATCCGGGACCCCGCGGGCCGCCTGCCGAGCCCGGAGCTAGCGAGGCGGCCCGGCGCTGGCTGAGCCGGCCGGGTGCCTGCGGTTCTGCGAGCAGCGGAGGATACGATTAGGACACGCCCCATCTGAGGTTCGGCCAATGACAGGGCCTCCGAAGGCGAGGCTCCACCCCATGCCTGAGACGCACGACCAATGGTCGTGCAGCGCGGAACCCACCCCAGCGCCCTCCCAGTTAGTACCAGGCTGGGACTGCTGTCACCATTGCAGCCTCGGACGCACGTGGGCTGAAGCCCTGCCCTAGCCGCTCCCACCCTGGCCACAGGTCGAAGACCCAGCCCTGGGCTGCTATGAGACGAACACCCGGCCTTGGTGTTCTGGTGTCAAGGGAGAAGGGAAGGTTGGGCCTCCCAAAGCTTGGACTAGGCAGCTGGAAAGACAGCCTCACTGTCCCCTTTGGATTGGAGGGAACAGCGAAGGACTTCTAGGACTGCCTGACCTTCTTGGGCCCTCATTTCTTGCTTTTCTACATGCAATCTTCCTTGCTTGGGTCCTCCCTTGAACTGGCCTTGCTTGGGCTAAAGCTGTGGGAAATGGGTAGTGACACAGACCAATCGAACTGCCTGGGTCCCTCGCATTTTCTTTCTTGGCTGTCGAATGCCTAACCCCTGTTTCTGAACGCTTTCATGTGTGACCATGCCTCTCACAGTTTCAGAGAAAATTCTGAATGAAAGGTTCGGGGCTCGAAGTCCTGAGAAGTTCATACGGACACTGCGACAGCAGAGCCCAGGAAAATAGGATTCAAGTGGACTGACTCACCCCTGGGGCCCGGAGCCCATCATCCAGCTTGGCCCAATGCAGAGTCCATAAATGTTCTTGAAACTGAGTTGACCCAGGGGGAGGAAAGCAGGCAGGCTTGGGCGGCGAAGGCAAACAGTACCATGACTCCAGGCTGCTGGAATTCCCCGGGTACCACCCTCTGGAGAGCATGCCCCTTGGCCAGGCAAGTGCAGGCAGCAATTCCTCCACCCTCAAACCTGGGTCCCGTTTTTGTTTTTGTTTTTTTCTATACTCTTTGCGTTTCCATCTTCCAGGCCTTGGGGTGCCTCTTAGCGTCCTTAGAATTCACTCCACTTCTGCAGATGCAGCTTTTTATCCCTGGTACTTGACCCCACTCAGTCTGGAAAACTCATCACTGACTCTAAGGGACAATAATTGACTCTGGTGGGACTCTAACCATGACACCGCCAATCAATGAACACCTTCCATATATCATCTCATTTAAACCCAGACCTAGAGATTGATCTTTTCAATATCATCATCCCGTTTCACAGATGGGGGAACTGAGATCTGTAATACAGAGCCATTTACCAAGATCATGTGCATATTAACGTCTCTGTATTTAAACGGAGAACTGATTCCAAGTCAACGTACACAACCCTGATGTGAGGCCCTTATAGCCATTTCCAGGCCTCTGAGAACCCTGGACTGGTAAGATCTCTAGAAGAACTGGCAATTGATCTGAGCATACTATAGAGCTCACATCTGGCTGCTGTCAGGGAGAGGAGACCTGAATGACTTGGCCCCGCCTTTTAAGTTATTGCTTAATTAGGAAATTGCACGACCTCTGTCCACAGCTTGACTTCAGTGGACAAGGCTCATAGCTACTTGGCTGAACCCAGGCTAGGCAGTGTGGAGATAGAGAATGGAGGAAAATCATTCATTCATTTCACCAGCTGTCACTCTGGAGCAGGTGACTGATTGGGCATAGCTGACTGTGTGGGAGGCATATTCCACATTATTCCCTATTCAGCCTCATGGTCTGACACAGCACAACATTCTGCCTTCAGATCAAAACAATCTTAATGTGCTCAGGAGCACTGTGAGCCAACTAAGTCTAGCAACGATAGCGCTGCTCAGAACAGAAAGTTCTCCAGACAAGATGTCAGTGTGTACTCTAGGCTGGTCTCCATCACTGTGTACTCCATAATGACCTCAAAACTCAACAATGATCTGCCTTGTCCTCCCAAATATGGAGATTATGTACATGTACCATAGGTCTGGGCTAGGACAGAAGTTCTGGCCGCTCAAAAGTAAGGATTTACAATACTTCCCAGCATCCTTTATACCTCTCTTCTGCCGTCCACCAAGTTTTTCTCTCATGGGGCTCTTGCTAGGTAGGTGTGGTGGACTGAGTTGTAACTCTGAAATAGAGCAAGCAGGCCATTGAGGAGGCTGACTGTGTAAAGGAATTATGTAAGGCTTGTGATGGGGATAGGTGTGTCAAAACACAAAACTCAGAGCTGTCAGGACAGAGTGACCAGCTGGATTGGGGATACAGAGAAAGCATTATATTGTTAGAAATAGGATGTGTCTCCTTTCTTAAGAGATGAATATATGAATGAATGAATGAATGAATGATGCAGCAGCCCCACACTCTGCATTTAACATTAGTCACTTCCCCATCCTGCTTTTCTAGGATGCTGCTTGAGGAGGTTGCCTGGGAGATACAGATGGCTACTTAGCATCAGAGGGAGGGAGAGAAGGAAGACCCAGATTCAGCCCTAAAAATATCCTCATCTCCAACTGAAACAGTAGCCTGCGCAATTCCAAAGCAGCCCCAGCTGGTGGCCCTGTCCTTATCAGCATCCACCTGACCACTTTCAAGGGGGCTGCAGAGAGAGACCCGGACTGCCTTCCCCAGTGCCAGCCTCCCAGTGTGCTAGAAACAAGGCTGGTGTGGAGCCTGCAGACTGCCCCCAGGGACATTGTCCACGGAGCACACTCTGGGGTCTCCCCTTGCTTTCAAGTGTTCCCTCAGCAGGGCTGACACAGAGTGTGTGATTCCCAGGCTTTCTCTAGAGCTGACATCAAAGTGCCTTGGCTTTCAGGGGAAGAGGAAAGCTGGTCTCCACAGAGCCCAGTGACCTTGTCAAGTGATGAAAAGATGCTGATGGGCCCAGGCTGCCTTGACAGCCAGCTATCTTTGGAGGACTTTCTAAGCCAGGAAGTGGGAGCAGAGGTGCCTCCCTCGGGCATACCCGCAGTGTGTGTGAGAAACAAGACCATGGCAGCTTGTCCAAGCCTCTTATCATCCCACAGGCTGCAGGGAGCAGCCCCGTCCCTAGATACCAGTACCAGAATTCAAGGTCATCAGGGACCCATGGTCGACTTCAACACAGATCTTCAAAGCCAACTGTAAAATCCAAGGGCATCACTGTGGCCCCTAAAGACACAAGAAACGAAATAAGACCGCCAAACTCTGGGGACCCTCATGGTGTGCAAGGCTTCAGTTGTTGAAATATATCTGATGCCCATTCCAGAATAACATTGCGATAGCCGAATAGCTACCTGGAGACAGCTCTCAATAGTGCTACCCAACCGTCCACATAGCAGCTAAGTGGGCCAATGAAAAGAATCCTCTTCTCTATTCTGGTTCACAAAGGAGACTCACATTCTACCTGTCTGTCTGTCCATCCCACATCCATCCCACAGCATATATGTATGGCATGCTTCTTCTAAGAAGAGCCATGGTCAAGCAGGTGGTCACGCAGGTTCCAAGTCAAGGAGCCCGGACTAAATCTCAGTTCTACTGACTGCGTGCCCCACACAAGAAACCTAACTTCCCTGGGTAACAGGTACCTATCTTACAAAAGGGCAATAGTGCCAGGGAGATCCATGCCCAGAGCAGAGGGTGGCACCTAGTAAGTGATGGATATTGCTCTTTTGAGTTAATCAGTTGTGCCTAAGAGGTACAGATTTGGTAAGCAATTCTAGGATATATAGATAGATAGATAGATAGATAGATATAGATATAGATATAGATATAGATATAAAATTTTCCAGCATCATACCTGGGCAAGTGTCTTAAGTTCTCAGCATATTTTGAGGTCGGTACCATCCACACTTGAGAAGTAAGAGAATGGTATCTTGAAGAAGAGGCCTCTCTGCCTGACAGCTCCTTGTTCACTGCTGGGTATGCCAGGCCAGCTGGCCTGCCTGCTTCCTGTCTCACTGCAGGAATGCTGGGTCACAAAGGTGTGCTCTGTGTCCAGCTGAATGCAGGTTATGGGGATCTGAATGCAGGTCTTCACATTTGTCTGACAGCCCTGAGCCTCCCTCAGTGCACAACTTTCTTTACAGGGTTGCTAAGGATCTTACTCAGGTGTCTGTGCCTTGCAAAGTAAGCACTTTGTCAATTGAGCCATTTCTGTTTTGGAGGTTAGTATGTGATTGTGTGTACATGTGTGTGTGGGGGGTTATTTTTATTTTTATTTTTATCTTTTTGAGACAGGGTCTCACACTGTACCTATATTGACTAGAACGGCATAGCCCAGATTGGCCCAAACTTGTGGCACTCTTCCTGCCTCATCTTTCCCTGTGCTTCGTGCTCCCACCATGATGTGGTGTGCAGTCATAGACCCAAAGCAACAAGGCCAAGCCGCTCTGGACTGAAACCATGAACCCAAAGAAACTGTCCTTCCTTCTCCTTGTGTCTGTTATGCTTCTCATGGCCGCAGAAAGCTGTGTGTCACACAGCTCATCTGAGCTCCCAAAATCAAACCTCCTGGGGGGGGGGTCACAGTGGAGCACTCACCATGGTCACCCCAGTGGCCATTGCTTAAACAGTAACCCGCATGTAGTAGATGACTACATGTTTGGTGGAGGACTAACCTGAGGAAACACCTTCTTACTGTGGCTTCTATGGTTGTGTGGACCACTCACTGCCCTAAAAAACTGGTTTTTCCAAAAGGCAAATAAAATAATATAAATGTATATATATATATATATATATATATATATATATATATATATATGAATGAATGAGAGCTACGGATGTGACTCAAAGATAGTGTTTGTCTGGAGTGCATAATGAATGCACTTGGTTCAATCCCTAGAACCGGAAGTAAATAAACCACTGAGTGACATGTTTGTAGCCCCCATATGCAGATTCTCTAACAGCCTGGACTCTACCCACAACTCTGGCCAGTGTGGTCTCTCAGAATAACTGTGTGCTTCTGACATCTCAAAAAGTCACGTCACCCTGACACCTTCCTCTATGATCCGTTCTACATTCCCGTTTCACCCACACACCAGCACTCCAGATAAACCTTTGGTGAATTTTGTAATGGATACGTATTTTTAAACTGCAGTAAGTTCCTGCCTGCCTGTTTTCCTCTTAATCCTTCTTCCGATGCAGCTTAGATAGCAAGGGACTCCCTAGGACAACTCAGACCCTGGGGGCTCAGGAGGGGCTGTCCCCTCTGTATCAGATCAGTGTGGCCTGCAGGAGGCATCCATTCCAAGCAATTCCTTGCAGAGCTGGGTTTTCATCTAGAAAAGTCCACGCCTCTGCCTAGGACTTGGCTCTACAGCAGAATGCTTGCTGAGCGTGCTTAGGCTCCAGGAGTTCCTCACCGTGGGGCAAGGGAGAGGGACAGATAAAGGGAGCAGGAAATTTAGTTGCTTGTTGTTATTGGTGTTGTTGTTGCTATGACAAAAACCTATAAAAGCAACTTGAAGAAGGAAGGCTTCATTTGAGGTCCTAGCTTAAGAAGGGGTACAATGCATCATGGGATGGAAGGGATGACAGCAGAGCTGTGGGTGCAAAGATGGTCACATTACAGCCACAATCAGGAAACAGAGAGTAGGCAGGAAGTCGGGCCCCCAGGGGCCCACTACCTCCAGCAAGACTCCAGCTTCTCAATGGTCCACAGCCTTCCAAACCAGCACCACCAGCTAGAGACCACATGACAAACGCAAGCGCCTATGGGAGACGGAGACGGGAGACATAACATAGCGTATTCAAAGCATAACAGGAGGACAGGCTTCCAAATGGAACCTACCTCCCTGCCCCCACCCCCACAGAGAAGGGGGAATGACAGATCGGCTATTCCTCCAGCAGGAGTGCATTGGGTCAGCAGGCTGGGTAAAGTCACAAATGGCTGACCTCCTGCACAGGCAATTCCTTACTTTGGGTAGAATGAGCTGTAAACCATTCTCTGTGGGTCCATCAGCATTCAGCATCCTCCTCCTCCTCCTCCAACCAGGAGGAAATACAAAGTCACAAAGAAGTAACGGCTGCTCCGGGTGTGTGGGCAACAGTCGGGATCCCAGAACAAAGAGAAAGGACTTGGTGGGAAGGGGCTGTCCTAGAACAAGACTGTGGCTGTCCCATGGAGCAAAGCAAGTTCATCCAAAGGGATTCTCTCTGGTCAGTGAGAGAGGAATGGAGTCTGGAAGCCACACAGCGTGGGGATCAGGCAAGAGTTGGCCGGAGCGGGCCTGTAGAATCCAGCCAGGTACTCCATGCTCCCATCCCTGCCAGATCTAAGATGTCTGCTTGGTGTTACCTTCCCCTCCACAGCCTTCCTCCTCCTGCCTACCCAGTGACTACTGTCCCTCCCTCTCAGACTGTGTGGCAGGTCACCTCCTGGATAGGCTTCCTTATCACCTGGTTTGTGTTCTTCTGATCTAAGAGGAGCCAGCCTCCTTTTCCTTCTTACGTTAAATCTCAACTTTCTAGTAGCTTCTAGAATCACCACTGTCCCTAATAAAAGGAACCAATTTTTTAAAAAGGACAATTTTTAATATGTAGACACTGTGTGTGTGTGTGTGTGTGTGTGTGTGTAACATGTCTTTAATGCTAGTGCTCAGGAGGCAGAAGCAGGCAGATCTCTCTGGTCTATACTGTGAGTTGCCACCTAAAGCTACATAGTGAGATTCTATCTCAAAAAGCAAACCAGCAAACAACAATGACAAAAACACATGTGGATGCTGAGCTGGGTACAGGTGCTGGGCTGTGGGTACAGGTGCTGGGCTGTGGGTACAGGTGCTGAGCTGTGAGTACAGGTGTTGGGCTGTGGGCTCAGGTGCTGGGCTGTGGGTACAGGTGCTGGGCTGTGGGTACAGGTGCTGGGCTGTGGGTACAGGTGTTGGACTGTGGGTGCAGGTCAGTTGGTAGAGTGCTTATCTAGCATGCATGAAGCCCTGGGCTCAATTCTCAGCACCATAAACCAGGCCTACTGGTGTATGTCTTAATTCTAGAACTTGGAAGTTCAAGTCATCCTCAGCTACACAGTTACGTTTCAAGCCAGCCTAGGCTATAGGAGACCTTATCTCAAAGAAAAAAAAATAGATGTGTTTATCACACAGATATTTGGACCATAATATTTTATAGTTTGCTCTTCAGTGGCCTTCATGTTGAAGGTGCTGTTAGGAGTTGGCAGAGCTTTTAAGAGTAGGTGGACGTCTCAGGCCATTAGAGGTATGTCATTGATGAGATAAAAGTGCTCTCTCTCTCTCTCTCTCTCTCTCTCTCTCTCTCTCTCTCTCTCTCTCTCTCTCTCCTGACTTCTATGAGATAAACAGCTTCTTCACCACATAGGACAGCCTCAAAATGCTATGTCAACTACATAACCAGAATCAGCAGGACTGACAAACCACAGATTAAAACTTCCAAAACAGTGAACCAAAATAAATGTCAGGTGTTTCCTTACAGTGACCAAGTTGAAAACTGTCCTCAGTGGATATGAATCAATTCACACTATCAATACAGGCATCTGTGAAATGTAGAGACAGTGTGAAAAGGTGGTTCAAAGTTTGGGTTTTGTAGTTAAGTCAGCTTGAGTTAAAACCTTAGATCCAGTTGCATGATCTAGTCATGTAAAATGGGGTGTGGTGCCCTGTCTAATGGTGTGGATATAAGCTGAGATAAAAGACATAAAACCCACAAAGTATGGCGTGTGTAAGACCACTATTTTTGTTAGCATGATAAAATATAAAATATACATTTTAAAATAATCCACCCATTTCAAAGTACAAAACCCAGGAGCACATCATAAATCCTTAAGGTTGCGCAACCTTCAGAACCCTTATCTATTTCCTGAACAGTTTTTATCACTCCAGGAGGAAACCCTGCCCCCAGGGAGCAATGACTCCCCTGCCCACTTCCTCCCACCCTCTGACATCTGCTTTCCAGGCCTTTGGAAAATCTCTACCTCTTATCCTCCTTTTTTCTCTCCTTCTTTGTTTGGGCTGGTAGCTTTAATCACGGCCAGATTTCTCTCACGGAGACAACATAATCGAGCTTCCAAAAGAAAACAGACAGGAATATAATAGCAAAACTGAAGACCAAACATGTAGAAATCATTTCGCATACTCCCTTTTGAGACTACCCTGCCTCTCACCAGCAAACTCCTTTTTTTTCTAACAAGTCTCATACAACCCAGGCCGACCTTGAAGTATCTTCCATGAAGCAGCTTGCTTCATCTCGCTCACTGGAAATCCAATAGCCTAGTTCTTGCTGGAGGGAGACTTCTCCCTTGTAGCTAAACCCCTTTTCCAGTTCCAGCTCCTGCCCCTCCCCTACGCTGTAAGACCTGCCTTCCTCCCCCCAGGCTCCTGGCTGTAGAATCCCATTTCCTAACTTTCTCCTTCAGGGACCACACCCCTGGCCTCTGCTTCCTCAGTGGTCTGGACTCTGATGACTTCCAGCTCTTCCCCCAGAGTCTCAGGACTGCGCGTCACCCCTGCTAATCTTAAGACTTCTAGATGCTTTAAATGTCTTCCCAAATTGGTAGTGTGGCAAGGTTAAGCCCCAGTGTAGTAGTTTGAAGGTTTGAAGAGCTGTTGAAGGTGATTAAATTACAAATGGACTGATGTCCCTGTCACAGAAATGGGTGTGTTACCTCAAGGCTGGGATGTTATACAAGTAAGTTCAGCCCCTTCTGCTCTCTGTCTCGTCCCCTCACCTTCTGCCTCGGGATAAAGGCAAGAAGGCCCTCACCAGATACAAGCACTTGATCTTGGATTGCTCAGCCTCCAGAAATTTGGGTATAATTCTTGTCTCGATTAAGTACCCAGCTTGCCCTGTTAAAGCAGTGCAGATACACTGAGACGAGATTTCAAAGTTGGCATATCCAAATTGCATTGACTCATTTTTGCTTGATTACAAACTGAAGCCTCTAGTCACCTGTGGGTCCTCTCTTTTTCTAACTTTTTCTTTCTATTAGGATAATAATCTTATCGACTATGATTCCCCCAAACACCTCTCCCTGCTTATCTACCTCACTTTCCATGGTCTCGATCCCCCCAAAATCTCTCCCCTGAATGACCTCAGGTATCTGTTCTTTTTATTCACAATGTCCTTCCCATCACTGTCAAGACTTCTTACATCTTTTTCCATTTTTATTTTACGCGTCTGATCATTCTGCCTGTGTGGATGTCTGTGTACCGCATGTATGCAGTGCCTAAAAGGGCCAGAAGAGGGCGTTGAATCTTTAAGGGCTGGAGTTGCAGAACAGTTGTGTGTTGTGGCAGGGAGAGGGTGCTAGAGATTGAACCAGGCTTCTCTGGAAGAGCAGCTACAGCTCTTACCTGCTGAGCCATCTCTCCAGCCCCAGGAATTACACCTCAAGGGCTGGGGAGATGCCTCATTGAGTAAAGACTCTTGCCAGGCCTGAGCTTTTCTTTCAAGACACTTTCTCCTGGGTACCAGGTGAAAGAGAGGCATTTGAAAAACACATCCAGGAACAAGAGAAGGGCAGCCTCTGCAGCCAGACACCATGTCCAGGGCAAATTCTCAATACCCCAGTACGTCCCTTCCCACCACTGTGAAATCTAATGACAGTGGAATTAGCAGGATCTCAAATCTAACTGTCAAATTCATCAAATGCAATAATGTCAATGTCTCTGGTCATTAATTCCTAGAGATGAGTCTGACATCCTTGGGCTCACTGGATTGTCTGAGAGGTGACCAGGAAGTCAGCCAGTATGGGGATGATGGCTCTGCTCACTCTCCCCAGGTGGAAGGGGACACGGAAGAAAAGAAACAGAACTGAGGGGGTGGCTGGTGACTTAGGTTTTCAGCCACCTTCCTCAAGTGTGGTCAGATAGAGGAAGAACAAGCTGGCCCAGAAAGAGGCTGAGCTGAGAAGAATAGGAGAGTCAACAGAGCCTGCCAACGGAGGGGAAGGGAGGAGAGGAGGCAGGAGGAGCCTTGGACCACAGACGCTGGGTCTCCTAGGTGATGGAGGAGCAGGCAGTGAGGAGTGGGTGGCCACGTGCTCACCTCTGAGCACTCCTGGAGGCCTGTTTGCTTTGGGCCCAGTTTATTAACTGAAGTGAATTGTGGTTGGTGGCCGGAGTTGACTCAGGAAAGCAGAGCAAAGACTTGTAAAGCCCCGGCCTTCTGCAGGCCTGGCCCCTCCCACAGTGCCAACAGGGCAAGGCAGGTGCTTTCTGCCACCTGAACAGAGCCTGTCAGCTGGGACGCGCGCGGCCAGCTGCCAGCTTATTGTTTTGTCTTATTCATCAAAGAGAGAACTTGTTTTTATTTTATGTGAGGTCTTTTTGCCCCAGGAGAAAAGGAAGCACTTCGATATAAACAACCCCTCCCCCCCTTTTTTTTTGACAGGATCTTGCTGTGTAGTCCAGGCCACCAGCCTGGAATTCAAAACAACCCTTCTGAGTGCTGGGTTGACAGGCTTGTGGCACCATGCAACACCACCACCTTATGACAGGACTCACTCACTGCAACAGGCCTACACCTGAGAGTTCCTTTTATTAGAAGTACGCCTGCACACACACTTGTCAGCAGGCTGCATAGACAGCCTCCGGGGCCTTTACCTTCCTAGGTGGTGAGGCACTGAGTAAGCTAGGAGCTAGCGTTAATGTTGTTCTTGAGAAATCCCTCCTCTTTCTGGCTTTGTTCTTTGTCTGCCTCCTTCCTCCCTCCTTGCCTGGCCACCAACATGTATTTATTGAGCTCTTCCAGCAGACAGGGAGGCCTGTGGGTACATCGAGGAGATAAACACAGCTTGATTAAAGCAAACCCAACAGAGATGAAGCAAGCCTAGCTGAGCCCTTGTCCCTGTCTGTGAATGTGCAGCTTTGCAGAAAAATACAAACAGCCCTCAGTTCTACGGCCAGGAGTCCCTCGGGGACCCAATCTGTGGAGGATGCTGTAAAACGATGGGGATATGTTTGGCTGTAACCTATGCACATCCTCTTGCTATATTTATTATATTTATTGTGGCTTCTTGAGATGGAGTCTCATGTAACTAAGGCTGGTCTCAAAGTCACTTTGTAGCTGAAGGTAGAGCTTAAAGTCCCGATTCTCTTTCCTCTACCTCCTGAGCCCAGGTGTTTGTGTGTGTGTGGGGGGGGGGGGGATACACATGCCTGTACACGTGCAAGACCAGTTGTCATCAATGGTGTCTTCCTTGTGGCTCTCCACCTTACCTTTTGAAACAGGGGCTCCCACTGAACCTGGAACTCACTCATCTACTGTATTCTTTGGGAAACAATGATGGGGGAGGAGGACTTTATTATTCAGAAAAAATTTAAACATTTATTTTATTTTTAATTAAGTGCATGTTTATGCAGACAGGTGCACCTGAAGTGGGTGCTGGCAACAGAATTCTGGTCCTCTGCAAAAGAAGCAAGAACCTTGACTGCTGAGTCATCCCTTCAGCTCCCTCAGAACAATAGCCAGCCAAAACACAAATATTCTGCACAATATATAATATAACATATGTCATGAATTCCGTGGCGAATTGGTTGGACCTGTGATATGGAAGCCACAGTTGTAGAGCCCCACACGGCTCTTTCAGCTGCGGGCAATGTTCTAATTGCCTCTCGCTTAAATCGCCAATCTTCCTGCCTTCCAGCATTTTCTACTACCAGAGGTTCCCTCTGAAGCATGTGTCAAGCAGCAAGCTGCCCTCCAGCCCCACAACATACCAGCCCCACTCACAGTCTAGGCCTTTATTCACACCACTCTCTTATCCTGTTGCAAACTCCTATTCACCCTTCAAGACCCATGCTTGCCTCATCCCCACACACTGGGCAGAACAAAAGCTTCCTCCCACGGTGCTATCCTTAAGGCTTTCAGATATACCTCAGTCTTAGCACCTATCACAGTGTGCCCATTTTCCTGTTTCTTACGCTGGGAAAGAACAGACCTTAATTATATTTGTTTTCTCCGTGCTTGACTTATCCATAGTGATAAATCGACTAATGATTATGAGGGAATTGACTGTCATACATGAGGAGTGCAGAAAACGTCTCTGCCCTTTGCCCTCCAGCCCATAACTAGCTTTTCAGGGACACCAGAGGCCAAGGATACAAGGATGATTTTCCCAATATTCCTAACATAAGGCAAGAAAGTAGCCACAACTCATGTGCTGCCTGCCATACAGCCTCATGACTGTGACATTCACTTCACACAGTTTTCTTTTTCCTTTTTGAAGACAGAAGCTTGCCTGGCGTGGTGGCACATGCCTGCAATCCCAGCATACAGGAGCCTGAAGCAGGAGAATCAGGAGTTGAAGGCCAACCTGGGCCACGTTGAAACCCTATCTCAAAACCCAAAATAAAATAAAATTAAACCCATAGGCATAAACACGACCCATCAGTTCATACTCTGAGCGCAGTGTCATACTGGCACAGTGTTAGTATCTGTCCTGCAAAAGCATTCATTCTAAACAACGTGTTGTAGTGTTCTTTCAGCTTTTGAACTTCATATATTCATGTGCTGTGCATGGAACTACACCTTGCTTTGCCTCCCACTATTACCCAGACAGCTACAGGCTCACCTCTGGGTTCTTTGTTCTGTCTTGTTGTCTATGCCTGCACTAAACCTTCAACTCTGGGGCCTAGGCAGCAAGTCTTGATGGCTGTCAGTGTCAGCCTGTCCTTGCTCTTTAAAGTCACATAAGTTCTTCCTTTGCCCTTCTGACCTTCCACGTGAATTTTAGCATCAGCTTGTAAAGGCTATTTACGTTCACATTATTTGAGAGAGGGTCTCTGTGGATGGCACACTGAGTCTTGCCATCTGGGAACCTGATTCAGCTCCCCAGCTCTTTAGGATATGGCGATGAACCTGAGCACCCTGAATCCCAGTGGCAAAGTAAAGAGAGTCTGAGAACTTCCTGCCGGGAGGGAAGCAGGCTGCTCACACTCATGATCGAAGTCAGCTAACTCAGAGACGACATAGACCTGAACGCTCCCTGCTCCAGGCCCTGAAGCCTCCTGTAGAGAGATGTGGTAGATTCTGCTATTCACCACAGTGTCTTCCTGCCCCATGCCTCTCGGTTTCCTTGCCATCCAGGTGCTGTAGGCAGCCCTTGCATCAGTCAGAACTAACCTGCCTTGGAAGGGCATCATTCCATGCAGCCACAGTCTCACTAAGTGGATACATGCTTGCTGGAACACTATGGTCACCCCATGTGTGGGCTTTCAGGGGCTTCCTAGGCCTGAGTAGCTCCAAGCCTGCCTGGCCATACAGACATAAAATAGTCACCTCCCATTTTAAAGGTTAATTCCTGGGAAGACACAGAAGTGTCCTAGCAGTCTCACAACCCTTACAAGCTATATAAAGAAAATTTCACACAGGATGTGAGATTGGTCTCTCAAAGCCACTGTGTGTCTTTAATTTCAATATGCACCCTTAAAATCTGCCCCTGAAAGCTTTGCAGGGGAACTATTTATGTCTCCTCTTATGCTTATGAAAAAATAATTATCATATATTATGACATATATTATGGCACCTGGAGTTTGTTTAGCATCATCTGCTGGGCCCGTGGCTGTTCCTTTTGTACCCTGCTCCTAGATAAGCACACCTGCGGTGTCCCACAGAGTTCGTGAACACTGTAGAGCATCTGTCCCGAGGAGCCCTGAGTGCTGTGCTGCAGAGATCCGAACCCTCTGAACCTTCCGCAGAGAAGCGGGCCAGAGGGTCCCCACCTTGCACACGAGAACACGGGCTCAGGGTACTGAAGTATCTCAAGCCAACAAGCACAGCTTGTCTCTGATAGGACTGTGACTCAGGATCTATACAGACCTGCGACCACGGGACCTAGCCGGATGCCGCTTGTTACGGAAGAGAGGAAAGGAGGGAGAGAGGGTGAAGGAGAAAAGAAGGACAAGAACGACAGAACGAGGAAGAAAGGGGACAAAGGACATTGACAAACTAGGGGAATGACATGGGAGGAAAGGAGAGGGGGAGCCTGTGGTAATTGGAAGCCCCAGGCCTCTTGGAGAAAGGGTGATGCCTTCTTCCGCAGGGTCTACAGCCTGGTCTGTGGTCACAGGTTCCACAGTGCTGTCTGTCCAGGGTAATCTTATGTGTCATGGGGAGGAGGTGGGTGGAGAGGAAGGAAGAGGAAGAAGAGGAAGAGGAAGCAGAAGAGGCAGAGGAAGAGGAGGACAGCCACAGCCACTCTCAGCTAAGGATCCTCCCTAAAGGTAGACAGAATTCTTTGAGGCCTGATGGGTACAGGGGAGAATCCCCAGACCAATGACCTTGAAGGTCTCTAAGCTTTGTGGTGGGAACAGAAAAAACACAGCAATCCTGTGACCCTCCCCTGTCAGCCTGGCAGAGGGACTGGGTTCAAAACCAGAGGAAAAACTAGAGCTAAAGAGTGGGGGTTGGTAAACATAAATAAATCCCCACTTTCCCCCAGGATTCCTGCAGGCAGGCACCCTTGAGGTGATTTATTCTGCTTAAGCGTTCTCTCGAGTGCCTGTGCCAGGGTGCCACAATACCCTTCACCTTGATGAACTCGCAGCCTCGTTCAAAGGTCGTGTTTGCTCAGTGGATGGATGAGACAGGGAGGGGAGCCTGTGCCCAGGGTAGACCCTGGTGTGAGAAGGCCCCTGCAGGGAGGGACTGTCATTCCTGAGCTCGGAGGGCCAGGTAAGATGCTTGCTACAGAACCTATGGAGGTGTTTACTCAGCCAGGAAGGAAGCCTCTGGCCCTATGACTTTACTTCCCTCCCTCCTGCCTCAGCTCCTAGACGCCTTCCTCTTCTGATAGCTGCCGGTGGCGTTCCAAGAAGCCAGCTCTCCCCCAAGCTCTGAGATATACCGGCACAATTAAAATTCACTCATTTGCCCCTCCATAGGAAACAGGGCAGACAGGATGTTGGTGCCAAAGCAAGCCAAAAGCCAAGTCAGTATGGGTGGTAACTGACAGTTTCCCAGTAGAAGTCTCCAGCTGAAGGCCAGCCAGAACAGGAGTCTGAAGCTTCAGGCTCTCAGGAGAGGTAGCTCCCTGCCTTCAGGACCTGGCAGGTTTCTTGGAAGTAGCTCTGACAGGAAGTGGCTCTGACATTTGCCAAGCTATACTTGCCCCCAGGTGGGCAGGGGCATCTCGCTTCTGAGACAACTTCCTGTTTGAAGCAGGAAATGGTTTTGGATTCAGAACCAGGTCTGGCCTGAATTAGGGCAAAAGATAAAGCAAGACAGTGCAGCCTTGGGGTCTCGGCCAAATGAGATCAGGGGACTCCATCCTTGCAGGGAAAAAAAAAAACGTGTGTGGTAGCTTAAGAATGCCCCCCACAGGCTCATATATTTGAATGCTTAGTCACCAGGTGTACTGGCTAATTTTGTGTCAACTTGACACAGCTGGAGTTATCACAGAGAAAGGAGCTTTAGTTGAGGAAATGCCTACATGAGATCCAGCTGTAAGGCACTTTCTCAATTAGTGATCAAGGGGGAGAGGCCCCTTGTGGGTGGGACCATCCCTGGGCTGGTAGTCTTGGGTTCTATAAGAGAGC
>NC_034590.1:82023466-82025278 GCF_900095145.1 Mus pahari | reverse complement strand
TGCTTCTTGGTCATGATGTTTGTACAGGAATAGAAACCCTGACTTAGACACCAGGGATTGGCACTCTTTGATGTGACTAGAAGGATGAGGAAGTATGTGACCTTGTTAGAGGATCTGTGTCCCTGGGGACGGGCTGTGAGGTTTCAAAAGTCCGTACCAACTCGCTCTGTCTCTGTCTCTGTCCCCCACCCCCAACCCCACAGTGACTAAAACACCCCGAGTTCTGAGACAGAAGCCTGTTTGCCTGACTGAGCTGCAGAAGGCTCGAGAGGACATTCAGGTGCTGGCCTAAAGGGGAACTTTGTCTGGAATTGGGTAACAATTGGGTAAAACTTTCCACAGCCCTGTTGGGGTCACTTGCGCTGGGGCCAACCTGGTGTCACTCACGGTACGTGAGACTGGGAGAAGTAAATGACGTAGCTGAAAACTTTCCAACGCTTGCGGATGGGCTTGGCTGGGGCTGGAAGGTAGACAACCATCATCCTCCTCCCTAGACGAGCGTCAGGTATGAATCTTAACTGCACCCATTGATACTCCGATTTTTCCCACTGTGGTTTTGGCAGAGGCTTAGCGGACAGGATTGTATCCACTTGCTACTGAAGCCAGGCGACTGCATTTCCTCCTACCCACAGCAAAGAGGCCTTCAGAGTTAGGGACTGCGAGGGTAGGAGCCATCCAGACAAGGAGGAGTAAAAGGTACAAGTTCACATATACCAGGTGGCCATCTCTTCCATTCTGCCCTTGGTAGGCAATGCTCATCGTGGTCCCTGCAGAACTTCATACTTCAGTTAATGCCACCAATGTAATCTCCCATAAGCCTAACTAGAGGCTTAACCAAGGTGATCTTTTATTCTGGCAAGCTGACATTTAACATTATTACCCTAGGCAAGAGCTCTGCCAACTGAGCTATCCTACCCCACCCCCAGTTGTATTTAAGTACTGCATCAGTCACTTATCTCATAGCTGTGACAAAGTATCTGATGGAAGCAAGAAAGGAAGGAGGAGTTTTGTTTTGTTTTGGTTTTTTCTCACAGTTTAAGGATATACAGTCTATCATGGTGGAAAAGAGTAGCCCATGGTAACAGAAGTGTGTGGCTGCTCTTGGTACAGGCATCAAACTACAGGCCAGAGCAAAGACTGAAACTGCATAACCCTCAAGGCTGTCTGTCCAGAGGTCTACTGCCTCCAGCTGGATCCGACCTCCCAAATCAATACTACCAGGAGAAGGGCCATGCATTTGAACACGTGAGTCTGTAAGGGACATTTTACATTCAGACTGCAATTAGTATAAAGTACTCAGCAGTGGGCGGTTTATAACTCAGCAATGGAAAGAGCTGGAGCAGGAATAGACTCCTCAAAACACAGACCCCAGCGATGCCATCATTAATGATCCCACGGGAGTCTAGCGACTGATGCTTCTGCAGGCAGTCAACAGATGAACTGGGGGTGGCTGGTCTGGTGTGAACTGGGGGGGGATTGATCTGGTGTGAACTGGGGGTGATTGGTCTGGTGCGAACTGGGGGGTGGCTGGTCTGGTGCGAACTGGAGGGTGGCTGGTCTGGTGCGAACTGGGGGGTGGCTGATCTGGTGCGAACTGGGGGGTGGCTGATCTGGTGTGAACTGGGGGTGGCTGGTCTGGTGTGAACTGGGGGGTGGCTGGTCTAGAGTGGCCTCTCCAGAGACACCTCTGCTTTATCCTCAGCAGGCTGACCTAGAATTGTTCTTCTGGTAGGAGCAGGAATGTGGAGTTGAGGGGAGGAGGGCAAGAAGGGGAAGGAAGAGGAGGAGGAGGAGGAGGAGGAGGAGGAGGAG
>NC_034590.1:81990428-82023367 GCF_900095145.1 Mus pahari | reverse complement strand
AGGAGGAGAAGGAGGAGGAGGAGGAGGAGGAGGAGGAGGAGGAGAAAGGGGAGGAGGAAGACACAAAGCTTCTTAAGGCCTACCTGGAGCTGGCTCCATCACTTCCACTAAACACTGTCTGAAGCAAGTCCCCATGCCGGCTCACATTCACTGGACAGGAAATGGCACCTGTCCCTCAATCAAGGTGCTGCAAGAGCACATGGCAGAAGATGAGGCAACTGAGGAGAGGGAGAACTAAGTGTAGTCTGCATGTTGTTCATCATGCAGATCTGAGGCTGTTAAGCTGCTGGCAGGGGCTTGAGAGACATGAATGTCCTTCTGTGTTGACTGACATTTCTAGACAATGCCAGTCCAGGAATAGTCACTGCTTTTCACTATTTTAGCAATCATTTTTGTGTGGAGGAAGTAAAAGGACCATGAAAAAAAGAGTTTTGGGTAGACAATCCCAAGGGTCAGGCCTCTAGATCTGTGGTCTCCAGACAGTGTTCTGTGGGTCCCCAGGGCATTGTAGGGAGCGGGTGCTTTGTATAAACGCCAGGAAATGTGGGCCCCCACCGGATTCAGGATAGATCTATTTTCTGGTTTTCCTTTGAAGACAAGCTGTAAGGCTTTGAAAAATAAAAGATTTGAAGTCCCACAGACTAGAAAAAAAAAAAAAAACACAAAAAGACAGCAGTCTTACAAATGTCCACTCTAAGGGACCTAGTAACTCAGTGTCCTGGCGAGTGTTATAGCCCCAAGCTGCCCTTTATCCAAGGCCAATTCTCCTGACTTGCTCCATCCCTGGATTCAGGCTGCTAGGATCACTGCAGCCTGGCGTATAGGGGAACCTGAAGCAATCAGGAGGGATTTTCTTAAAGTATCATCACCTTTACTTTGCCCTTCTCCAGGATATGATTTTTTTCATGTAACTGTGGCCAAATACTTAACAAGAATGTTGAGTGTCAAATGGGACATCTATATCAACCCAGCCCTACCCTGTCACCCACACCCCAAGGCTCAGGGAACATCACAAAGGATGGGGAGGAGCTCTGTTTTATGCTGCCATCTGGATGTGACATGGCAACTGTACTTGTGAATTTACAGCTGCTATCATTATGGGCCAGAGATCCCCAGGCCCCGCACCTTACTGAAGAGCTATTAATAGTTGATAGTTGCAGTAGGCCTCTGGGCAGAGGGCCTAGAGGGTTAAATGAAGGTTTCCTTATGCACTTTGCAGTTAGTGATATAAGGTGCAAAGAAACTGCCAGGTGTTCCTGTGGCCATGGGCCAGATGCACGGTTTCCCGTGGTGGTGAACTGTATATCCTCAAACTGTGAGCCAAAATACACCCCACCTCACCCCACTTAAGTTGTTCCCCCCACCCCCAGATATTTTGTCACAGTAATGTGAATCAATCTACCTTAAGGATGTGGCCCCTGGTAGGCCCACAATACATAACTCACTATACTTAGTGGGTTATGACCAAAGACATGAAGTTGAGAACCTACTGAAAAGGATATGGAAAGTCACTACTGGTCCACTTCCTCCTTCTAGACCATGGCCCCCATGGGTTCCACAGTCTCCCAAAACAGTGCCACCAGCTGGGGACCAGGTGCTCAAGCACATAAGTCTATGAGAAAATGTTTACATATAATCCATAAGTAGCCCCAAACAAGAGCTTTTACACTCTTGAACTCTGAATCTAAGTGCTTCATGCATATCCTAGTATATCATGCTCCCTGTGAATCTGGCTTATCCACAACCACAGACAATCCAGGCCATCTTATCGGCAGCAAGCAGGGCTTGGCGGTCGACTCTGGGAGCGGAGCTGGGTACACTCAGTGCGGCAGCTGCCTGGGAGGAAGGCTCACTTCCTGGATGAGGCCTGGGCTTGCTTGGGAGCTGCATCTCCTCCTCCTCCCAGTGTGTTAATTCCATCTCTTCCCAAGTGAGTGTTTTTAGGACATGAGCTAATTATAGCATCTCCTAAGTCTTTTGCAGTCTGTTTCCTGTTCAAGTACTGCGTTAGTCACCAGCAAGAGTCCCACAATCTCCTGTCCCTGCCTGATCCCAGCCACGGGGAACAAGGGGATGCTGGAGAGACTAGGGGCAGATCCCGGGGGGGAGATAGGACGAGGGGGCCTGATGCTGGCTGGGGGGGAGTCTCCTGTGCCCCATCCTCTGTGGCCCTCTTGGTCCTGGAGTTTGCTCAGCTGCAGAGGCTGCACAGCCTCTCCATTCAGCTGCATAGTTTTGCTATTACTTGATGACCTATTTGCATCTTTGCTGAGGATTTCCTCTCAGGCCATATACGGTGATTTCACTGCCTCACAAATGGAGACTTCCTGCTACAGCGGTGCTCGGGATCCTTCCCACATGTCCCATCCTTGCCTTTAATTTAGTTTGTGCAAAACAAACAAACAAACAAACAAACAAACGCATGCCTTCATACTCAGACTTCCCATGCATGGCTGGTCCCAGGATCTAACCAGTTGCATTTGATGGGAACTCCCTGCCTCGCTGACTTTTGTGCTCACAGGTACATGAGCAGCTCCTGCACCGAGGGAGGAAGAGGAGACTCGGGCCAGGGTTTGACAAAGCTCCACCCCAAGCCTCTTTGCTTTCCTGTGTCTTTGCTCCTTCCTGCTGCCTGGAATGAATACCCTGGACCAGGTGTCAAGATATCCATTGCCAAGACTCTCCATAAAGCCACTGTGTTACTTTGGCTGTGACAAAATGCTTAACAAAAAAACAACTTGAAAGAGGGGCCCATTTATTTTCATTTTGGCTCGCTCTGTGACGATAGGGTGAGCCAGCTGGTCCAGCACATCGCATCTGCAGAATAGCTGGGGTTCAGCTAGCTTTTCCCTTTTTGTGCAGTAGGATTGGTGCCATCTGACATCAGGGTGGGGGTCTTCCCTCCTCAATTAACTGAATCTAGAAAAGCCCCCTTACAGACGACACACCCAGGGGGTTGTCTCTTCAATTCTATATTCTGGAAAGCTGACAATCAATATTACCCATCACAGCCACCAACATCTTCTGGCCCCCTTGACTGTTTGACCCACCATCAGCAATCCCTGGTGAAGGAGCAGAGGGCAGGGCTTAACCTGAGTCCTCCAGGGACAGAGGAAGGACAGGAAGGGGGACCGTTCTAGTTGAAAACCACATCTTCAGGTTGCCAGCATTCTAGAGACTAAACTCATTCGAAATTGGCTTTACCACTCCCCAGTCACCCCAAAAGGGGACTTGTCCCTTGAACAAAGCTTCTGGGAGCTGTGCAGATGGCTCATTCCATGCTGTCTCCTTTGGCTTCTGATGCCAACCTCAGTTGGGCCAGGTAGTCGGGGAGCATCTGCTCTGTACCAGGAAGCTTTCTGGAAACACATACTAAGCGTGCGCCTCTAAGAAGGTGCCCGAGCTCACATCATCCTCTGTTCCCATTTGGAGCTGACATGCAAATGGGTACCTTGAGGTAGACAAGATGGAAGAAAGTGGGTATGAGCCTCATTTGCCAGCCACTAGCTTGGGCCCAGACATTCCCGAGCTACTCCTGAGCCGTGGTGCATGCCAGCAATCTAGCCCAACTATTTTTATAGTCATTTGGTTTCCATCCTAGGAAATTTGTTACAGACCGTCTGCCCACAGAGCATACACGATTACATCCTGGGAAGGGCAAGAGCCCAGAAGACGCCATCAGGGGTGGCTGAGTCAGGCTTAGTCAAGGATAAACTTGCCTCTGCCAGGGCTGAGGACCAGGAGACCAAGCCCCAGGGGAATGGGATACTGGGGAGAAGGGGTGTAAGCACCCAGCACAAACTCTCTCTCCTTGGGGCTACGATGATGGGTCTCGAAACAAAGAGCATCTGAAAAAGATACCTTTAGCCAAGCTCCTCTTTCTCTTCCTCCCTCCTCCCTTTCTCCTCTTCCCTCTTCTTCCTCCCTCCTCCCTTTCTCCTCTTCCCTCTTCTTCCTCCCTCCTCTCCCTCCTAAAAGAAAAACATCAAGCCACCTCCCTTAGCTCCTCTCCCACAGGGACCCACCAGGCAGTAGGGCTGAGTTTCTTCTACAAACTTCTTTTTCAGCTGCCCAACGTAAGAGCAAAGGAAGATGGGAGAGATAACTGAGCCGGCTGATCCTCCTGAACAAGGGGGGCCCTGAGAAGTATCCCCAAGTCTGCTAGCCCATCCCTGCAGGTGATGCTCCAGCCGATCCCCAGCCCCCATCAGCTCTGCAGCTGGATAAAGGATCACAAAGGCTCCTGGCAGGGAATTATTTACCAGGGAGAATGCCCCACGGGAAAGGATTTCTTCTTGATTACATAGACTATCTCCCGCTCTGTTTTTCCAACAGTGATTCACCCAGGAGTCATCAGAGCTGCTGATGGGGACCATGCGTGTGTTCCTGCCTTAGCTTTGATTACGGTTACGTAACTCAGAGCTCAGAAATTGGCTCTCGCTCTTCTGTTCATCCCAAAACCCAAGACAGAAAACGACAGGCCTGAGGGTGGCATTAGCATCAAAGCCCTTCACTTAAATACACAGATGGGCACGGTAGTGTCAGTGAAAGCCCATAATACTAGCCCTCAGGAGGCAGAGGCTAGAGGACTGCTGCAAGTTCAAAGCTACTTTCTTCTCCTGGTAGGTTCCAAGTCAGCCAGGGCCACATAAAAGTACTGTAATAAGGGCTAGAGAGATGACTCAGAGGTTAAGAGCACTGACTACTCTTCTAGAGGTCCTAAGTTCAATTTCCAGCAACCACATGGTGGCTCACAACCATCTGTAATGGGGTCTGATGCCCTCCTCTGGTGTATCTGAAGACAGCTACAGTAAACGCCTATAGATAAAATAAATGTAAATAAATATTTCTTTTTTTAAAAGTACTGTAGTAGTTACTTTTCTGTTGTGGTGATAAAATACCAAGGCAACTTTTAGAAGGGAATGTTTATTTGGACTTATGGATCCAGAGAGAGAAGAGTCCATCATGGCAGGGAATTGTGGCATCAGACACAACGGTCACGATGCTTACATTTTCAACAGTTAGTGCAAAGCAGAGAGAAGTAACCAGAAGGGGAGAAGGGTTTAAACTCTCGGAGCCTGCCTGAGATAGTTCCTCCAGCAAGGCTACACTTCCAAGACCTCTCCAAGTACCATCACCAACTGGATACCAAAGTGCTCGGACGCCCAGGCCTGTGGGGACATTTCTCATTCAAACTACCACAGAGACCTTGCTTCAAGATAAAGTAAAATAAAAGTTAAAAAGAAAAATAAAGTAAAAGGCATTCAGCCACATCTAAACACGCCTCTGAGTGATACTTGAAGGAAGGTACCAGGCTTTCAGAAATTCTTGCTCAACAGACCTCTACTAGGGATTGCTCATTTGTTCTGTATTTACCAGGTAGGTAGCCGTCTGTGGACCCTGTACCAGACAGACCATGAGCATCTCTATATGAGGCCTTAAAACATGGCCCTGTGAGGCTGAGGAAGGGAGAGTGGGGCACAGACCAAGGAAGAGTGTGAGGAATGGGAATTACTGAGAACAAGGGCAAGTGGCTCGAGAGGAGTCAGTTCTACAGTGAGCCTTGGCCAGTGGCAAGCCTGGGGTGGGGGTGGAGGCGAGGCCAGATGGGGCTGCATGATGAGAGACCTCCTTCCCAAGATCTTCAGCATGGGATTCACCCCAGAAGGGTTTAATTAGGGGAGTTGAGTCACGGAGGGACCCAGCACAAAGCAGCAGAGCTCATCTTGGATAGCTTGGGGAGCATTCGTGAAGAACTTTTTAACGAGGGCTGACCACGCAGTATAGAACTGTCTGCATAAAGATGATGAGGCAAGAGGGGCTGAGGGAAGAAACAGTTGCTGGGAGTCAGGGGAAGGTCACCTTGAGAAGGGCTGTGGCCTGGAAGTATTACACTGTGAGGAGCCAAAGTTTGGCTCTCTTCTCCCTGATAGAACTGGAAAAGCCCACCCTAAGCCAGAGAGGTAAGAATGTGAAAATGTGAAGCTAGAATCTAGCTGAGACCATAGCCTTTTCTTTTCTCTTCTCTTCTTTTCTTTGTTTCTCTCAGACACAAGCAAGCCTCCTACTGAGACTTCTGTGTGGCTCTCCAACCAGCAGACTCCTGGATCTCTCACCTGGTGAGAGCTTTTATAAGAAGCAGGTATTAATGGCCTTACATCCTACTCCTTGCCCTATTCCCTTTGCTGATGAAATGAGCCAATTCAAGTCAGATGGGTTATATATAGGCAGGTTTATTGGGAAGCGGCTCTCGGCCGAATTCACTGACTCCAAGGATTGAGGCCAGGGGAGTCACCATGGAGGTGGAGGAAAGAGAAAGAGAGAAAGGGCAGGAAAGAAGAGACCAAAATATCTGGATTATCTAGGGAAGAGCCTGTAGGGGAAGGGCAGCCAGACCCTGGGCTGGAAAGTTCAGAGTTGGGGGCAGGGTATGCCAGACAGGGACTGAGGGAGGCTGGGGGAACCTGGAGGCCAGGTCTGCTTTGATGTGTAATATATGCACCCCAGTCCCTTATCCCAGGGTCTGAAACCAAACAGAAATAACTGACGACTGTTCCAAAAGATATATAGACATTAATCTCTAACCAGATTTTAAACTCTGGACTTTTTAGAGGCTCTCTGAACCGCCCTTTCATCATGTTCCCACAACTCCTTAAAAGAATTCAGGCAAGGGATTCCGTGCCTGGTCTTAACTGTTCCGGTCGCTCCTCATTAGCATCAAAAGAAAACAAAATGGTATTATAAAATGGCAAATGCACTAAGTTTAAGAGTAGAAGTGCCCCTCCCCCCCAGGAAATCCCATCCTCCCACCCACAGCTACCTTAAAAGACAGCAAGGTCCCCAGAGAACCTAGCATCAGAAGGAAGAGTGATAGGGGAGAAGGGAGATGGTTTGTACGTGTGAGGAGTGGTAGTGTGTGGTTCCTTGCTAAGCTTTTGTATTAGCTGGCTGGGCTTTTTTAAATGGTGCTGCATTCTCTCACATGATGTCATAGGCAGTCAAAACTTCTAGGGGATTAGAATTGTCTCCTTGAGAAGCTGCCATAGTTGAAGGCACAAGTGTTGGGTATCCTTCATGACTTCCAGAGCTAAAAGTGTACTTCAGCCTCTCTGCAAAGCTAATACTGGGCTCTATATTCATTCACTCACTCATCCATTGACTCACACATCTACCCATCTACCAGGTTATCTACCCATCCATCCATCCTTCTATCCATTCATCCATCCATCCATCCATCCTTCTACCCATCCATCCATCCTTCTATCCATCCATCCATCCATCCATCCATCCATCCATCCTTCTATCCATCCATCCATCCATCCATCCTTCTACCCATCCATCCATCCTTCTATTCATCCATCCATTCATCTACATATTGATTCACTCACCTAGCCATACCTTTACTCACTTATTTATCTCTCCTTATATCAGCCATCCTTTTGAGGGTTTTAGGTGGCACTGTAACTTCCTCTAAAATCTAGCTCATCTCAAAAGATTAGTACTCTAAGCTAGGGTTATGGACTAAATTGTGTTCTCCCAAAATGGTATTTCAGCATCCTAACTCCTGGTACTTTGGAGCATGTTGTGAAGGTGAAACATAGCCCATAGGCTCATGTGTTTGGATTCACAGTCCCTACCAGGTGCTGCTGTTTTTGAAAGCTGTGGAACCTTTAGGAAATGGGACCTTGCTGGCACATTTTGGACACTTCCTATCTGCATCATCTTTGCTTCCTAACTTAGGACACAATAGGACCCCTTGTTTCATGCTCCTGCCATTGTGGACTCTGTTCCTTTGAACTATAAGCTAACCCCCACCCCCACCACATTCATAAATTGCTTCTTGTCTGATATTTCATCACAACAATGGGAAAGGTAGGTAACACAGAATACAACTATATTAATAAATAAGGAGTTTACAAAAGGCATTTAGCTGAAATGAGGTAATTAAGGAAAGAGTATATCTGGTATCCTTAATTAAAGGGGACACCAAGAAGCAGACAGAGGCACACACAGGGGAAATGTGAGGGTGACGTCACAAGACATCACTTGAAGACAGAGAATTGGGATAACACTAAGGATTTGGGGCAGCAGCCACAGTGGACCAAGTGCAGTTAGCAAGCCATCCAGAGGCTAGGAGGAAGTATGTCTAGTCTGTGGAAGGTACAGTTCAGTGACTTTAGACCACCCAATGTGCCCAACTTGGTTGCAGCAGCACTAGGAAGGAAGTAACTAACAATCCCATGCCCTTTGCCCAGTCCTTGCTGTGGAGCTGTAAGAACGCCTGCTCCTGGATAGCTCTGTGAGTTGCTCAAGTCCAGCTGTGCTAATCTTAATGTTAATGCTGATTATCAACCTAACAGGATCCAGAATCACCTCAGAGGTACACCTTTTCGAGTGTCTGTGAAGTAGTTTCTACGCTGCTTAAACTGGGTTGCGAAGACCTAACACCCTACATGTGGGCAGCACCATCCTTTAGACTGTGGGACTAGACTGAATAAAAAGGAGGGTGTGGGCTGAGTACCAGTATTCGCCTCTCTGCCTACTGACTATGGACATATCGTGACCTGTCAACTCACACCCCTGTCACCATGACTTCCCTGCCATGATGGAATGTATCCCTGAAACTGGGAAGCAAAGCAAGGCCTTCCTTCCTTAGCTTTCTTTTTTCAGACATTTTGTCCCAGCAATAGGAAAGTAACTAATCTGCCCTGTAAGAGCCCAGGATCAAAGCTTATCAAGGAAGGTAGAGAATGAGTGTGTCAGGAACCCTGCTGAGCCACATTTCAGAGAACCGCCAAGGTTCCCACCCCTGCTCCACTCTTGAAGACTTGGTTTGTCTTGTTTCAGGCTTGACCATGTGACTTGCCTTGATTTGAATGTGTCCCCAAAGTTAATGGCTTGGGAACTGTCCTAATTTGCTTCTCTGTTGCCTGTGATAAAACAATGACCAAAGGCAACCAAAGGAGAAGAAAGGTTTATTTCACTTACAAGTTTCAGTTCATCGTTGTGGGAAGCCAAGGCAGAAGCTCAAAGCAGGCAACAACTGGAGCAGAGCCCACCAAGAAACTGCTTCCAGGGCTGTTTGTTCAAGGACTGCTCAGCTTGCTTTCATTTGCAACCCAGGACAACCAGCCCCATGGGTAGCACCATCCACAGTGAGCGGGGTCCTCCTGCAGCAATCACTAATCAGGAAAATTCCCCCCTAGATTGACTGGTGGAGACTATTCTTCAACTGAGGTTCCCCCTTCCCAAGTAGCTCTGGTCTGTGTCAAGTTGACAACCAAAGATTAACCAGAACAGGAAATCCCCGACACAACCATGCTGAGGGTAGGGTCTTTTGGAAGTAATTAAGTTGCAAGGACTCTGCCCTCACTGAAACCACAAACATGGACTGTACTCATTAATGTCCGAGGGAGGTCCATCTGAAGGCTGAATTCCACTCCCTCCGCTTCCCTTTCTCCGGCCCAATGTCTTCTGCCATGTTATAATGCAGAGAAAGGCCCTGGTTAGAAACTGAACTTCTTAGCTTCCAGAACTACTTTTCAAATGAATGTCATTGTTTTGACAAGAGGGTGACAAGAACAACTTGAAGAAGATTTACTTTGGCTCTTGGTTGAAAGGGATACAGTCCATCGTGCAGGGGAGTGCATGGAGGCTAGCGAACTGTGAGACAGCTGCTCACAGGTCAGCAGTCAGGCTGGGGGAGAGAGAGAGATGGAGAGACAGAGAGAGACAGAGATGATGGTGAATGTTAGTGTTCAGTTCCTTTTCTCTTTCTCTTTCCCTTCTTTTTATTCTGCCTGGAACCCCAGCCCATGGGGTGGAACCACCCACATTCAGGATGGGTCTCCCCTCTTTAGTTAAACCATTCTGGGGAATTCCCCAAGGACTCACCTCCTAGGTGGTTCTAAATCCAATAAAGGGATTCAATCCTTCTGTCTCCCAAGTGCTGGCTGGGACTGCAGGCAGGTGACTCAGAGGTATAGCGCTGCTTGCCTTGCATGTGTAAGGCCCTGGGTTTGATCTCAGTACAGCGAAAAAGGAAGAAGAGAAAAAGGAGAGAGACTGAGGGAGAGGGAAGTGGACCCAGTTAGGCCGAAAGATCCTGTGGTCTTAGAAACCTGTAGCCAATTTTCCAAACTGATCCCTACAACTAAATGACTGAACATCATTTATCTCACCTTCTTAAATTGTAAATTGCAACATGTTTGGGTCACAAAAATTTTGACAGTAGTATAAGGTTTCTGTGTGCACTATGATCCAATGTTGATTCAGGATCATACAAATAATAAACTTCATGTTTCTGGCAGATTTTGCTGCAGCCTTGGTTCTGGACATGCAGATACTTGTGTTTGCAGTGCTCGTGCTGTCAGACCGCACAGTGTCAGCAGATACTGCCTGACGGACTTTGGCTCACTTCTGAGAAGACTGCATGTTATGGGCTGCAAGATTTTTAGAGTATACTTTTCCACTCTTGTAGAAATGTGTTGACTTAATTATGGAAAACAAAGACTTTAAATCTTTTCCTACCATCATGTCTTAGCATGTGAATCTCAAATTAGTGTATCTTTGGTACTCATATTAAGATATTTGATTTTAAAAGTTGCACCTGGAACTTGTTGTTTTTCCTGAGTTCCATTCCCAGCACCCCCTTAGCAACTCACAACCATGTGTAACTCCAGATTTAGGGTATCCAATGCCTCTAGTCTCTGTGGACATAACCCACATGTCCACACACAGACACAACACAAATGATTTATAATAATAACAATAAATCTTTAAAATTTCAGGTTGAGTTGCTGGCTTGAGATTCATTAACATTAATTAATTAATTAATAAAACGTGATTCATGAAATGTGTCTAAATTTCCTTGTGCCTTTTGGCACTATACATTTATGTGAAGGAGTACTCTCAGCATTGATTAGAAAGTCAACTCCAGATATTGATTAACTCTAAAACATGTTAAAGATGCTTGGATTCTCAGTATTGATGTCCTTATGGAAAAACAAGTAAGTTCATCTACCTCATTAGTATGCAAGTTTTCCTTATTTTTTAATGGTTAAAATTATATGCATACTAAGGAATGATTGGATTTGTTTTTATTTTGTTTTGTTTTGTTTTGTTTTAGATGTTGAGATAGAGTCTTTCATGTAGCCCAGGCTGTCCACCAACTTGCTATACAACCAAGAATGGACTTGAACATTTGATTCTTAGGCATCCACGTCCTGTGTGCCACTATGCACAGTTGATGTGGCTCTGAGTTCAACCCCAGAGCTATGTGCATGCTGGCAAAGCAATCCACCAACTGGGTCATATCTCAGCTCTCAAAGGTTGCTTTTAAATAACTTTCATCATGATTCGTTATCAGTAAATGCTTGATTGGGCCCTCTATCTTATAGCACTACACACCTGGGGTCGTGTGAAAGTTTCTTAGAATTATGAAGCTTAGAGTGGGAAGTTTTCAGACGCCCTGCAAAGTTAGAAAAAGAGGATTCCTGTGATTGCCACCAGATAACAGAGCCTGGTCCCTGGTCCTAGTGTGCAGAGCATTGAAGGAGATGCTGGCTTGAATCCGATGTTCTAGGCACAGATGAGGATGTATACAGGGATTGGATAGAAATGGAGTCCTACCTTGAGCACCTCATACCCCCGCCATGCCAGAACCCCTAGAGGAGGCGGGACACTCTCACTTGCAACAACCTTGTTTTGTGCCAAGCATGGAGCAGGGCCCTTCGGAGATAGTTCATTTAAAACAATAGCCCCATGTACTGCCAGGTGTTAACCCCCAGTTTATAAAGAAGGAGTTGAGTTTTAGTGGCGGTAGGAAAGTTAGTCTGAAGAGCACGCAGCCTTTGGGCATTTGCAGCAGAGCTGGGGTAAGATTCCAAGTTGCCATGTACCCAGACACCTGCTGAGAGCCCAACCTTTGGGCTGCAAGAGCCACAACAGTCAGATGCCCCTTCTGACTCGGCTCTGACTGAAATAGAGCAGAGCTCAGAGGTGCTGTGGTCCCCATTGCCACAGTCACAGTTATAAATGTTACAGAGAGAAACCACTGACCTTGGCTGGGAGTAAGTGCGACATCTCAAGAAGCTGACAAGCCAAGGTACAGGGTGTGCACTTCAGAATGGCAGGGGACAAGGTGCTCTGTATCCACTGGGCCTTTCGACCTCAGATTTCACAGGCTCCATGACACATACCTTTTGGACCAGCACCAGGGGCCACGGGACAGCCTGAACCTCTCATTGTTTATTCAACAGTGGCTGCCATGAGCCTACCAGGTTAGTCCTTGTGCAATCACGCTGGGCAAAGTGGGTAAACTGAGGCACCGAGAGGTAAGTACCCAAACTGTGACTCACAACTTGGGGAGGATTGAGAAACCTGTACTTTGGAGTCCTCAAGTGTGCCCACGAAGTATCTGATTATTGAGTGTAGGATATCTGTACCTCAGGTTGCCCTCGAATGTGAAACCCTCTTGCCTCAGTCTCTGAATAGTCAGATTCTAGGTGTGTGCCAACCAGGCCTAGCTGGAACGCTCTCTACAGTAGGAATAAATGGCTCCAAGTTAAAATTTGTCTTTGTCTCTGTGAGGATCACGTGAGCAGAATCGACAACTATAGCCAGAGTCTTGGCTCCTGCTGGTGGGCAGTGATAGAAAGTACTAGAATGATCTCCAAGAAACTGCTTGTCACATCCACAGTGTGCCCTTCTCTCACCCTTAGGACAGGGTCTCAGGAATATAAATATATATGGTCTCAGGAATGACCATATATATATATATAAAACATTATATATAATATTACATATATAACATTATATATGTAAATATATATAACATTATATATATAGTAGTGCCCCAAATATCCCTCTGGCCTCCCAGCTCTCCATCACCATGCCATGATTATTTTTAAGAGGATTGATTGGTAAGTCTTAGGCCAGCCTGGGCTATGTATTAAGTCCCAGGCCAAGCTGATATGCAAAAGGAAAGCCTGTCTCAAAAATAAATAAATAAATAAATAAATAAATAAATAAATAAGGGGTGGGTGAGTGTTTCTCCTTTGTTAATTAACTGACTCTCTAGCTAAAAAGTCTAAATGAGAAATGTGACCTAAACATTTGCTACAAAGTGTCAAAATCTACAAACTGCCAAGAGTCACTGAGAGCTCTAAGACGTCACTCACTTAGTAGGGGACTGTGACTCACTAGCACCCTTCTAAAGACAGTGAGTGAGTAGGATGGCAATGACACACAAGAGACAGCTCCAACACATGGGACACTTGTCCTGAACAGCACAAGGCACTGCTTCCAGATCTTTGGGAGATTCCAGGGACAGGAGGGATGGGCTTATACACAGAAAGATCCCACAATGGGGACACTATAAGATGGCCACCTGGAGGTCATAGCAGCTGACCCCAAGGCAGAACCCCATCCCAGATGTGTGCAATCTTGCTCACTCACTGAGTCGATAAATAAAGATGAACATCGAGGTACTGAGGCTGCCAGTGAAGTTAGGAGACCTGGGTAGGTGCAATTTGTCGAGTGAATGGATGTTTGGATATTTCCAGAGGCAGGGAGCACAGCATCTTACAGGTCATCCCCTGCTGTATGTGGATGAAAAACGCGTGCAGGTCCAGTTCCCACTGTCAGGAAGCTTGCATTCTGGTGATGATGAATGGAGGGGACAGATAGACAGACATACATGTGCATGGCACACACATGAACACACAGAGAAAGACAGACATGCATACAAATGTACACATGTGTGCACACACATGGACACACACACTCATGAAAAAATGCGTTAACTCATTAACCACTTTCAGGAAACCTAAGGAGCATGTGGTTGTCCACCCCCTGTGGTATTTGAGTGGGACCAGAGTGCCCCAATCACAGTGACCTAGGGACTCCCCCTTCTTTCCACCTGTGTCCCCATCCCACATGTGCTATACCTCCCAGGCTGGTTACATAACTGCCTGGCCTGGGTTCAGAGCCCAGCTCAGCACAGCACTTGTAAAATCTTCCCTCACTCCATGAAATGCCAGCCATTTCACAGCCAGCCAGTCCTGTTCTCATCAAGTCCCCACACCAGCGGCCTTGCATCTAAAAGTGGCCTGGAGATTGAGAGATTGATGTCAGACATGCTCTGGAGCCAAGAACCAAGTGGCTCCCAGGTTTGCACACAATGTCAGCCTCTCTGGAGAGAGGGGCCTCATTGCGTGTCTATTCCCTGGGCTCTGCTAGCACAGGCACCCCACCCCCACCCCTGTCCCCACTGCTGCCATCAGAACTCTGAGCAGGGCTCAGGGTGGTCACTCCATGCCGGAGCCAAGGAACTGAACAACATTTGTTTTCCTTTCTTTATCCATTTTAATATGTGATCTGATGTATGCTTGCTTATGAATTATGTATATATGTTTGCATGCATTTGGGCACATGTGTGTGGGGGTAGTGTGCATGTGTGTGCCTATGCATATGAAGGCCTGAGGTTGATGTGAGGAATATCCTTGATCATTCTTCCATCTTATTCAACGAGGCAAAGGCTCAGTCAACCCAGAGCTGCCAGCTTGTTATGGTTAGTCTAGCTGGCCAGCTTGCCCTGGGGATTCCCTATCCTTACATCCAAGGCTGGAATTATGGGCAGGGTGCCACACCCATTTGGCATTTAATGCCAATTTCACATGGGATTTATGTGAAGTCTGGGGATTTGAACCCCAGTCCTCAAGCTTGTATTAGCAAGCACTTAAGCTATCAATTCCTCTCTTCAGCCCCTGGATCACATTTATGTCCAACCCTGTGTAGGAGCGGTTTTAGTGACGGTCTTTACTGCTGTGAAGGAGACACAGATGAAGGAAAACATTTAACTGGGGCTGGCTTACAGTTCCAGAGGTTTAGTTTCTTATCATCATGGCAGGAACCATGGCAGTCTGCAGACGGGCATGGTGCTGAGGGGAGGTAGTTGAGAGTTCTACATCTGCAGCCTCAAGCAACAGAAAATAGATGCCTCACTGGGCTTAGTTTGAGCATCTGAAATCTCAAAGCTCACTCCTTAGTGACAAACTTCTTCCAACAAAGCCATAAATATGCCGGCAAGGCCACACCTCTTATTAGTACTACTTCCGATGGGGTGGAGGACATTTTCTTTCAAATCCGTTGGGGTACACTGTTGTGAAGGTTGTCTCTGTATATTCAAATGTTGATTGCTGAATCAGCAGAGAGATGAGTACCAACTGGACACACACACACACACACACACACACAAAATCTTCTAGTGACAGAAAGTAGATTTATGGTTACCTGGGGTTAAAGAGTGAGTGGTTAATAAAAGTATTCTAAAACTAGATTATGGAAATGGCTGCATAACTTAGGATGTTGTTGTTGCTGCTGCTGTTTTAAATTATGTGTGTGCCTGCAGTGTTCATGAAGGACAGAAGAGGGCAGTAGACCCCCTGGAGCTGGAGTTGCAGGTCCTTGTGAGCCACCTAATGTGGGTGCTGGGAACCAAATTCCAATCATTGGCAAGAACAGTGCTCACTCTCAACCACCAAGCCATCTCTCCAGACCACGGACTTGTTTTAAGAATCACTGAACTCTATATTTACAAAGGGTGGATTTTACATCATGTAAATTAACCTTAATAAACTATAAGGAAGTTATACTTCTTATCTTGAACCAAGTAATTCATGTTAAGGGCATCATTAAAAATATTCACAAAACATCTGCAAACTCTTAAAATTACTTTTTGAGAGTTAATGGAAAAACAAGAAACATTCTAAATAGAAATAATACACTATTAAGAAAGGGTAAGACTTCTAAACGGTCCTTAAAATCAGTATTTACAAGGAATTTCTGAAGGATCTGGGTTACTGCTTAGGATACAATACCAAGTTGTTCTTATGGCCAAATTACACTAAGAGTAAAATGAATTTATATGAAAATGTTTGTGTATGTACACATATATGTTCATGTGTGTGTGCAAGCGTGTGTGTATATGTGTGTGAGTATGTGTGTATGTGTGTGTATATGTATGTACATGTGTGTATGTATGTGTGTATGTGTGTGTGCATGTATGTGTATATGTGTGTGTGCATGTGTGTGTGCGTGTAGGTGTGTGTGTGTGTGTGTGTGTGTAAGCCAGAGGTCAGCATTGACCTTCATTTTTCCCTTCACTATTTTTTGAGACAGGTCTCTGATTGAGCCTAGAGCTCACAGTTGGCCCGACTGCCTGTCCAGCAAGCCCCACAATTCTTCCCGTCTCTGCCTCCCCAGCACTGGGATTACAGGCAGTCACCACCACGTCTAACTTTTCCTTGGGTGCTGGGAATCACACTGAAGTCCTCCTGCTTCCTCAGCAAGCACTTAACCAAATATGCTGTCTCTGCAGCCGCCATCTTTAAACAGTTGAATCTGTCCTGTGATTGCATGATCTATATATGCACCAGATGCCTGTGTGCTATGTTGTTTTCCATCTGGACATCTTTAAATAGCATTCTGCTGCTGTGAGCTTTCCCATATAGGAGGAGGTGGGAGTCTATAGACCTCTCCTGAGAGTTAACTGTCCTCCCACCAGCACCTTTCAGGCACTTATATTCAATCCTGCCCTGGTTGCATGTGGTCTAGGAGTTTAGGGAAATGCTAAGTGGAAGATTAACTGAGGGGTTTTTTATCTACGTGGCTATGGGGATGCTGGCTCCCTAGCAGGTGGAGAGTTTCCAGTGTGACTGCTCTGGGGCTACCCACACTCAGGTCAATAACACCTCACCCACCCTCAGTAAGTAAGCCCAATGAACTTGCTTCTCCACGGTAAGCTTCAGTGAGTTGGTCTTCAGTCTTCTTGTTGGAGTCTTAGGAGGAAGGGGAAAGATGTGGTTAACATCTCCCTGGGGAAAGAATTCTTATAACACCCAGCATGGCTCAGAATTTTCCATTCCTCCTGCCTCTACCTGCCTGGGATTGCAGGCATGCATATATATGTATGCGTGCAGTGTGTGTATGTGTGTGTGTGCTGTGATTTTCATTTGTTGACTATACTACAATAGATCTGGAAAGACCCAACCAGTGATTTGAGTCTACTTTTATGTCTGGAGCATATTTTATTTCTGAAATATAAACATCATTTGTGTTGACAAAAGACACTGTCAAGTTTTGAAAATAAACTACATCTAACGTTCAGACACGACTGGTTTCTTGGAACATGTGCACGAGAGCAGAGAACAGCCCAGTTTCCTCTCAGGGTCATTGGGTGGCTTCCAGCTGTCATCGAGCACAAACCCACAGCAAACACCTGCCCCTAAAGAATCACAGTCTGGATGGGCGTCTGTTTTTGACAGAGGGTCTCATTCTGTAGCCCAGACAGGCCTGGAATTCACTTTGCAGCCCAGGCTAGGAAGTAACTATAGGAGATGGAGGATGCGAGAGGGGCAAGGCCAGCTGCCCCAGGCCTGCTCTCAGGATAGGGTACTCCAGAGGGCAGGAGATAGCCAGCTTATTTACAGTGAACACCCACAGCAGTGCAGGGCTAGGTTCAGCTTCAGGGGTGAGTGAATGAGATGAGGGGGAGTCAAAGGCAGGCTGACCCTAGAAGCATGGCCACTCCTGGAAAAGGTGGACACAGATGGTGGCTGCCTGGCTCAAACACACGTACTGTGAGTCCTGCTACAGCCAACAGCACACACATTCCATCGCCCCACCCCAGCAGTCCTCTGGATTAAGGCAAATGAACGAACAGGATCATGGTCCCAGAGGCTCAAGGCTCAAGCCTTCAATGGTATCTGGTCCCCTTAGTCCCCTGGGTCAAGTCTCCTTTCTACAGGATCAAACACCCTGCTCCCGGTGCCGGCCTCTACCTGACCTCTGACCCCTCTCATGCATGTAGGACAGAGGGCACCCCTGTGCCTCAGCTTGTACCCATTCCTGAGTGTCACCGTGAAGTTAGGTCAAGGGGCGTTCTACCAAGCATGTCCCTATACATTAAAACATCCACCTTGTGAGTAGTTCTCCCTAGACACAGTATCGTTGAACCGTGCCCCAGTTGAGGTCCTGAATGTGAGCCATAAGCACCCTCTTTCCAAGATCCATGAACCCTATGTACCCCCAAGTAACATCTGAGGGACCAGGAAACAGACTAATTACCCCGGCCATGCACACAAGCCCTACCTACTCCCCCATACTTTTCTGCCAAGCTCAGGCCTTGCTCAGCTGTCCGCTCCAGGGTGGGGCAGAGACCCGTGTAGTGACGTAAACAGGGTGAGGCCAGGGAGGTGGACTGGAGTCTGGCTCCTTGGGCTCAGACTGGAGGTGGCTTCCTGGGCTCAGACCTGCCAATTAAAGGCAAGGGAGATGAAAGAGGAGCTCTCCTGTAAGCAGTCTTGCAGCCTGGCAAGATGAAAGCCAAGCCAAGTCCTGTTTTACGGCCTCCAGTGTGGGAGAATTCTAGGTGCTCCTTACTATAACAGTGAGAGCAATGTAATCAGAGACCTGGGAGCCACTGGGGCTGCCTGCCAGCTTTGCCCTCCTCTGCTGGCTGGCTGTGACAAGTCACATTTGCCCCACCCAGGGACCTGGGGACAGGCTAATTACCTTGGTCACAGGCCCCACCCACTCCTGGTGCAGAAACTCCACCCCTGGACCTCTCCAGCCCAGGAACCTCACAGGCTGCCTCTCTGTGTGCTTCCCTTCCAGCCAGAGCCAGGGAGCTCTGGACACAGAAGGCAGACAGAGCGGAGGTGTGAGGCCAGGGCTGGGGGGTGGGGTGGGGAAGTGGCTGAGTGGGAGGTACAGAGGGATGGCCTGTCGATGTCTGACCCTTGCTCCCAGATGCCACTCCATGTGCACTATGCCCTGCCTTTATTTCTTACTGCGTGTCTGTCCTTAAAAGGCTAGAGACTGAGCAGGAGGGTTTGTGTTAGTTTTTTTTCAGTTGCTATAACTCCCCAAAGTTAGTGGCTTAAAGCCATGAGAATTTATATCATTCTGGACGGTCCAGTCTCATCAAGCTTCCATGAAGGGCAGCCCGGCCACTTTCCATCTCCTTCCCTTTCTTGGTCCTAGGCTCAGGCTTTATCCCCAAAGCCACAGTCACCTCACTCATACCCTCTGCCTCCTCTGCCATCAGGACATCCACCTGCGCGCTGGCTCACCTGCACTCTCCTTATAAGGCCTTCAGGTGAGACGGACACACCTGGGCCATCCAGGATAGCATTCCTTCCATCTGTAACCACAGGTCCTCAGTCACTTGAGGCGGCATGGTCACCAAGTCCAGGCACCAGAGCATGGGCACGGATAGTCTGAGGACTGCCCTGGTTTAAGTGTGAAATGTCCCCTGCCGGCCCAAGTATTGAATACCCACCATTTCCCCAGCTGCTGGCACTGTCTCGGGAAGTTGTAGAACCTTTGAGACCAGAGACATGGGATGGGGGTGGGGGTGGGGACAGGCTTTGAGGGCTACAGCCTGACCCAGCTTCAGATCCTCTGTGGCTTCCTGACCTAGCCTCCTGCCACGTGTGAAATGGCTGCCCCATGTCCCTGTAGGTATAGAGGAAGCCACTCCTGTTTCCCTGCCCTCTCTACCATGGAAGACTGTACCCTCTCCAAACAGTAAGCCAAGCTTTTCTCTCTGAGGTTGCTCCTGTCAGGCGATTCACCAGCTGGACTGTCGCACCTCCTGCCCCTGGGCTCTTTTGGCTCCCTGGGGGATCCCCAGTACCCAGAACACTGTGGACTCTCCATAAAGGCACTGAATGAGGAGAGCATGGAGAGGCAGATGAGTCTAATGTTTAATATGGCAAACAGCTGTGGTTATTCAGCGCCGGCACTATTTGGATGCCTTTGCGTGTATGAGCTCATCTAACCTCCTCCAGTGTTTGGTTTTTGTTTGTTGGTTTGAGAGAGGGTCTCACGTAGCCCAGGGTGACCTTGAACTGACTATGTGGCAGAGGACAGCCTCGAACACCTACCTCTATCTCTCCAGCACTGGTTTTACAAGTGTGGGCCACCACCACACACCCATGGTGCATAGGGTGCTGAGAATGAAGCCCAGGGCACCCCTCATGCTAGTCAGGTGCTCTGGGCCATATTGCTGGCCCTCCCCAGCAGCCCTGTGAGGCACAATTGGTTATTATTTGTAGAGTGCAAATAAGGAGACGGAGGCATGCCATGCTGAGTGGTGAAGCTGCAATGCGGCCGCACGTTTCTTGAGGCTTTACTGTGCCCAGCTCCAAGCTGGTGACTGTGCATCCCTCATCTCAGCTCATCCCGTTGGCCAGGAGATGGGGCAGGGGGGCAGTGATGGAGGGGATACAGTATACACTGTGAAAGAGAATAAGGTCCCTGACTCGGCTGGGGGATTCTGGGAGATTTAGTGACTCTGCAGTGGTTTCTTATTGCTCTCTGAGTCTCCTTTATTCATGAGATCAGGACCCTGTGTCCCAGATGATCCCAGATGTCTAGGTTCCTACTATGACATGTGGCTTCTGCAATAAACTTTCTCCCTGGTGTCCCCGTCCCCTTACAGAAGTTCCCAGTCTCCTGCCAGCCTGAGACACACGATGACCACTTGGTCTCTTAAAGCCTGTCCTTTGTAGGATGATAAGAATGAACTCCAGACCTCCCCTAGGGCTCAAATCACGTTGGCCATTTTCCTGAAACTGTACCCTGACTACTTCAGCACATCCTATGGCTGCTCTTGGTCTGAGTATTGGCCCAGCCTCCAGCCCTCTTCACCAGCTTCTTCTCCAGGGTCCACCCATGTCCCATCATCACTGGGTACCTCTCTTCTTGTTCCCCATGACCGTGCACACACAGGCTTTGAGAAGCCCAGCCTGTCACCTATCCTTCGGCTGCCCTCCTCTTTGGGGCAAGGACCTGCTCCCAGCAGGGAGGGGGCCCCATCCGCTCTCTCGCATCTTAACCTTTGCAGTCGCAGCCAAGAGCAGACACCGGTGCCTGCCAGCACAGTGGGCCATCACATTTTCTGTGCCTGCCAGCACATTTTTCTAGGTCAATGTCAGATCAGGGAAATCCAATACCACATGTCCCAACGTTTTATTTGAAAACAGAGCGGTTGCTTTCCAAAATAAATAGTGTTTACAGGCAAGGCCTGGAGGAGCAGTGTCCACTGGAAGTGGACAAGAACTTCCTGGCTTGTCTGCTGCTAGCCTGGTGTCAGCCTCGGCTCTCAAGCCTTGGAGGCGCTGGCTAGAGGAAACACACTGAGGAGAAGTCACCTTTGCTGCACAGTCCCCAGCCATCCTCCTTCTGCAACCAACATGATTGGTCTCCCGGCTCTGCCTTTTCCAATACATGCCCCCCACACCCTGTCACCCCCAAACCATCTGCCTTACCCGGCTGCAGCAACATAGCCTACTTTCTGATACTCTTCCTCTGGGTTTCTCCCCTCCCTGACTGGGCCACTCTCCACTGCGTCCGCTCAGGCCCTCCCTCCCAACCTCCCAGTCTCTCCCCATCCTTGCATGGTTCTGCCCAATACCACATCATGAGGCTGCTTTCCCCCCCATCATCTCTGTTGTTCCAGAACCCATGCAGGCCCTCTCACGTAAACTTTGTGACCATGGCGTCTCTCCTGCGGTCCCGTTCCACAGGGCCACGTACAAGCCCAGATGGGACCCTGCCACAGTTTTGGACTGATCATGTCACATATCTCACCGTTCACCTAGATGGATGGCTATCTCCCTCTGGACAAGAATCAAACCCTGTGCTATCTGTGAACCAGACTTAGGTCTCCATGGTGACAACCGGCCTGAGCGTACACAGGCTGCAGAACAGAGCTGGGGACTCACCTGTTGTCAGTAACAACTGTGGCAGCCGGCAATCCTGTCTGTACCGCAGAGATGAGACCAGCGCTGGAGTGAGACACAGTGGCTTGTCCAAAGCTTCAGCCATAGGACTGAGGAGCCGACTCAAGCAGTTGGCCTGCGCCCTGCCTCATCCCACCTCCCAGAACCCTGCAGGAACCACATTCACGGAAGGTAGTGTTAAAGGGTCACGTGCACTCTGACATGCAAATGCAGCCCTGTCGGTGGGAGACACAGGTCCTGGGTTCACGTTGCCTAATAGGACTTTCAGGGAGTGTCTATACTCATCTCTGTGCTGGCCCGGTAGCAGCTACTAGCCACTACTATGTGTCTGCAGTGTGGCTAATGGAACTAAGAAACCGGATTTTTCACTTCCGTGATGTTGGTGTTGAACAGGGTTTTGCTGTATATCCCAGGCTGCATCCAAACTCACAGCAATCCTCCTGCCTTGGTCTCCTGAGTGCTGCGATTGCAGGCACGTGCCAACACACCTGGCAGGAACTGGATCTTAGGGCTGTAGTTCAGTTGTTAGAGAGCCTGTCTGACATGCGCCCTGGCTTCCATGCCCAGCACTGCCCACACCAGCTGTGCTCACGCAAATCTGTCATCCCAGCACTCAGGAGGTGGAGGCAGGAGATGAGACATTTAAGGCCATCCTCTGATATCTAGCAAGTTCAAGGACAGCATGGAATATGGGATACCCTATCTCATAGGGCCTTAGTGGACTTTTTTTATTAATTAATTTAAATAGTTATATGTGTCTAGCACCTGCCACCATATTGGGCCTACCTCCCAAGTATGTTTGTGTGAAGCTGCTATGGGAATCACCACTGCAGAATAATGAGGCTCCTTGTTGCCAGAGGCAACTAGATGTTCAAGGAGCTGTCTTCCCTGAGCCCCCTGGCTTCCGAGGTGCATCAGTTTTTAGTGAGAGCCAGCTTTCCCACCTGCTCCAGGCCTAGATCACCTTCAGAGGCACAGTAGGGTGCAAAGAACTTTGTTGGCTCTTGCATGGCACCCCTGACACACACACACACACACACACACACACACACACACACACACACACACACACACACACATATACAGGGGGCACCCAGAGCCTGGTCTTCACTGAGCACAGGACAGCAGAAATGAGCAGAGCCATTTTGGCGTTCATTGAGGATAAAAGGACCCCTGTTATAGTAGAGATCGGATCTGTTGGCATGGCAGCACCCCCTCAGATCCTCTCCTTCTCCACACAGGGGCTACCTCCTGATTAAGAGGCTCATAGGCAACTGTTGTGGACGTCAGTTTGGCGCCACCTCCTGGACATCTTGCAGAATGCAAGCGGCTACAAACCTAAACTGCAGGAGGAAGGGAGACTACACTGCAGTGCAGTCACTGTGTGGGCCTAGAATGGGAACATTCCAGAACCCAGGCTTTTGGGATCCTGATAACTCCTGTTACATAAACTCCCAAGCTATGTTTACATGGAGAAACAAGATATGTTTGTGGGTCAACTGGGATTGGTGGAGCAGGCAGAGGATGTGCTTCTCATATGGTCCTGGGTGTGAGCATGGAGGGGTGAGGCACTAAGAGTGCCCAGACAGTGGAGACCTTGTAGAGACCATGTGGAGAGGGGTCAGTCAGCACCCACCTGTTCAGCCCACCCCAGAGATAAATTATTAATAAATACTTTGTCATTATTAGTTATTAATGAATAAATAAGAGTATGGCTGCTTTTATCCAGACCATCTAGTAGATGCCTAAGGCTACAGTAGATACTGGAATGGGGAGACTCGAGAAGAGAAGAGAAGAGAAGAGAAGAGAAGAGAAGAGAAGAGAAGAGAAGAGAAGAGAAGAGAAGAGAAGAGATGATGGTGATGGTGATGATGATGATGGCGGTGGTGATGATGTGTATGCTGTGGATATAGTGTGTGTGTGTGTGTGTGTGTGTGTGTGTGTACTTTTCATGGAGTGTATGTGCAAGTCAGAGGGCAACTTTACGGAGTTGTTTCTCTCCTTCTACTGTGTGCTCTGGGGATTGAGCTCCGGTCGTCATATTTGTGAGGCATGTTATTTTACCCTTTGAGCCATCTCATTTGTCTCAGATGAGAGTCTTGCTTCATGACCTGGCAACATTCCTTCCCTCGGTGGGACTCAGTTTCCCCATTAGAGAAGGGTAGCATTGTGGGCTCTATCAACTCTGACTTAATTATTATGAGCCCTAAACACCTGAAGATGGCTAGAGAGTTGGCTCATGGGTAGAGGCATTTACTGCCAAGTCTGAGATGTAGCTTCAGACCCAGCACCCAGGAGATAAGGAGAGAACCAACTCCCACATACAAGCTGTGACCTGTGCCCCCAACTCAAACTAAGTACACAAGATGTAATCATAAATAAGAACTGGAAATCTGAGTGATGATGGTGCATGCCTTTAATCCTAGCCCTTGGGAGGCAGAGGCAGATGGATCTGCCTGGTCTACAGAGTGAGTTTCAGGGTAGTCAAGACAAACAAAACAAAACAAAAAACAAACACAAAACTAGGAGACCATGCAATGTGGATTGTGGTTTGGGGACTGTCTGTGACCAGGGTGTGTAGATGAGGGGACACATACACTCGCTAAGTGGGCCCCTTCACCTGTGGCTCTGAGGTTCTCAGAAGAGACTGGTGAGTGAAGAGCCCCAGTGGAAGGTTTACTGTGGGACTAGGTCACAGAGGCTTATGGGATGGGGTCACTGGGTCAGCCTGGAACATTTTTCTACAGCATCCAAAGAAGATTCTGCTGTTGATCTTTGTCAATCCTTTAAAACTCCAGAAAGCGGCTCTGTCAGAAAAGCACTGGCTGGATAGTGGGAGGGTCCGACTGGGGGCTCCAGAACCCTTGTTTTGTTTGTTTGTTTTAATAACAATCATTTTAAAGAGCCAGGTGTGGTGGTGTGCGTGCTTGGAATCGCAGCACTGCAGCGGAGAGAGACAGGCAGCTCTCAGGCTCACTGGACAGCCAGACTAGGCTACTCAGTGAGTTCCAGGTCAGTGAACAATCTGTCTCAAAAATCAAGGTGAGCAACGCCTGAGAATAGACATCTGAAGCTGCCCTCTAGCCTCCATACCTGTGTGCATACATGAGTGTATGTGTGTGTGTGTGTGTGTGTGTGTGTGTGTGTGTGTGTATACTGATGGGGGAGATTGGAGGGGAGACAGACATGATCCAGTAGAACGGGGATGGATAAGCCATCTTCCTCAGGCCAAACACTTGTCACTTCATTTTCCAAATCTCACACAGCCACCACAGCCCAGTGTGAATGTCTCCATGTGACTTTGCCAGGTCATGTTGATCTCTTCTACCAACTACCAAAGAATCCTGTGTCCTTTCTTGTGCCAACTGCTTTGTGTGTGTGTGTGTGTGTGTGTGTACATGTTTCCAGTCTAGTAAAATACATACAGAATCCCAAAGCCTTAGAACCGGAGTGGGAAGTGGCGCTAAGGATATGATCACTCTTTTGTTTATCTTTGTTTGTCAGATGGTCTCTCTGTTTTATCCCAGGATACCCTCCAGTACACAATCCTGTTGTCTCAGTGTCTCAAGCACTGGAATTACAGCTGTGTACCACAATGCCTAGCTCTGAACTCTATTTTCATAATATGTCAAAATGCCAAGACATCAGATCTGTTGGGTGAAACAAAATATATTATTCAAATTAATTTGATCTGCTTCTTATACTTATTTTGATGTAGCTGTTAGAAGAAAAAGCACAGATGGCTTAAGTGTCCCCTGCCTGTGATGGCAGTCATCTTTGTATCAGACAGAGATGTGTTGTGTTTGTGAGTCCCCACTGAGAAGGAAAGGAAGGGAACAGTTCGGGTGCCTCTGGGACTTCTGATGTTCTAGGGAACTGCCATCTTATTTTACCTTCCTGGTACCCTGTGTTGGGGTGATGGGGGACAACAATGGGAGAGACCAATAGACAGCCAAGACAGAGCTGAGGGAAGGAGGGGCCACCCATCTGCCTTTCCAATGCAGAAGGCTTGGTTCCCCAGCTTCCCAGCTAGGGTGCGGTCTTCCAGGCTCTCTGCCAGTCCTTCCAGATCCAAACGGTCTCATGAATGCCAGCCACACGCCCTTCTTCCCCCGTCTTCAACAACTATGTAGCTGTGCCCGAGTGGTCTTTAATGAAGTCTTTTGAATCAGGCAGCTGGGCCTGTCGGAGTTAGATTCTAGTGCAGATGTCTCCCAGTCTCAGAATCAATGTCCTCCCCAGTCTGGTGGCAGCTTGCACTGCAGCTATAGCTGCTCTGGAAAGTAATGATGAGACCACAAGGTGGCGCTGTTCCCACGGCCCTCCACCCCTAACCATCCCCACCCTCTTCCTGAAACCTCAGGCCATATTTGCACCCAGTGTAAACATTTCAGCTTTTGGAAAAGGCTCAGGATGGGTTGTTGGGTTTGTTTGTTTGTTTGGTTGGTTGGTTGGTTGGTTTTCTCTCATCCTTCAGCTGCCAAAGGTTGTTCAGATTTCGGAATTCTGCTGTAACAAATGCTCCTCTGGGTGCACACTTAAACGTTAAGCAGGTTTTAGAACCAAGGCCAAGTCCTGCTCCAGATAAATTCTGTACCCAGAGGCGTGCCTAATACTCTGGAGAAGAGCACCCGTATTGCACAAACACCTGTACCGGGTGTTCACCGGTGTAAGCACCTGCATTGCAGACACCCTGTGGATGTTCACGGGTGTAAGCACGAGGCGCAGGGGAAGGATGATGATGACCCCACAGATCATTCAATGCGGTGTTTTCCTTACTGAGGGATGCTGGTTGGTTGGTTTGAGACGAGATTTTTATCACATAGACCAGGCTGGCCTCGAACTCACAATCTTCCAGGCCTCCCAAATCACAGGCATGGGGACCCACATCTCACTTATCTATAGGATTTTTATTTTTAAATATCTAAAGCTTACAAAGAAGTAAAATCTGTAGCAGCAGGGTGAGTTTTAAAACATAACCACTGCTTTTGGCTACAGCCATGGGCTAAAGGAATTCCTGCTGCAGCCACTTCTGGAAGATAGCTCGAGAATTTCAGGCCGGGCCAGAGTTAAGGTGAGACTCAAGTTGTATGCTACTCTGTGATGGCTTCATTTTAAAGTCAAAGTCTGCAAAAGCAGGTATTTCAACTCAGAGGGTTTTGGGTTTTGTTTCTTCTGTTTTTAACTTTCTCTGTGCCCAGAGTGTCCTCAGATTATTCTGTTCATGGAGAGTGGTAGTGGCATCTGATGCTCCTAAACTGTCCAGTCCACTTAACTCCTTTCTTTATACTCAGAACCCTCAGGACCCCTGAGAACAGGTCAGGGCAGAGACAGCCAAAGCACAGAGACAGAAGTAGACTCACTTTAGAGCACACAGTATGTCTATAAAGATAAAACTTAAGCCAAGTCCAGCAGCCGGCACCTGTGTCGTTCCAGCATGCGGGCGGCTGAGGCCAGAGGACTGGGAGTTCAATGCCTGGGCTATATTGTACGACTCTCTTTCTTTTTTCCTTTCAAAAGACTTATTTTATGTATGAGTGCTCTTTCTACATGTATACCTGCATGCCAGAAGAGGGCATCAGATCCCATTATAGATGGTTGTGAGCCACCCTGCAGTTGCTGGGAATTGAACTTAGAACCTCTGGAAGAACAACCCATGACTCTGTTTCAAAAGAGAAAATACTATGCACTGAGCTGGGGCGATGGTTCAGTTGGTGAGATGCTTGCCCTGCAAGTGTCGGGACTGAGTTCAGATCCCCAAAACCCATATAAAAAGTGAGCCCTGTGACCTGTAACCCTGACACTGGGGAGAGGAAACAGACAGATGGGTCCCTAAAGCATATTCACCAACTAGTCTAGCCTCACTAGTGAGGTCCAGGTTTACCACAAAACCCTGTCTTAAAACAAAACAAACAACATCAACCCCTGACCTCCCTGGACATAGATACCCCCTCCACACACACAATGCAGTGACACGGACAACTACACACATTGCATCACAACACACACACACACACACACACACAATAATAGCATTTGGTACTCTCATAACAATTCTGTACAATAATCTAGAATTGTGTTTAAGGTAGGCTTCATGGAAAACGTTAGGCACCGTGAAGAAGGGGCTGGGGACACAGCTCAGTGGTGGCACACACCTGTGATCCCAGCACTCAGGACCTGGAGACAAAATTATCAGAAGTTCAAGGTTGTCCACAGTTATATACTGAATTTGAAGGCAGTCTGGGCTACTACGTAAAACCCAGTCTCAAAAAAATAAATAAGGTAGCAGTTGAAGGTGGCTCTGAGAAGAATGTCACTTTATTCAGTGATGTAGCTGCTGATACGCTGCTCCAGTAAATGGCCCCCTACCATGCTCACACGGGTAGCCCTACTTAAACTCAGTGGATAATTCATGCACAAAAAAGGGGCAGACTTGTAAATAAGGGTTTCAGCAGGAGAGGGGGATATCAAGAGTAATTTGAGTGAGATGAAATAAAATTATAAATATACATTGATATTTAATATATAAATTACCATAAATTTATATAAATAAAATATAAACATATATGAAACAATCAAAGAATAAAAAAAAAAAAAAAAACTAAGGGCCAGCAAAACGGTTCAGCAGGTGAAGGCACTTGCCACTAGGGCTGGCGACACTAGGGCTGGTGACACTAAGGCTGGTGACACTAGGGCTGGTGACACTAGGGCATGTGTCCCGAGTTTGATCCCTGGGACCCACACAGCAGAAGAGGACATGATACCAAAAGGTGACCTCTCACCTCAACAGGTGCACTTATAACGTGCATGTACACATGTATGTGTACCCACAAAAAAGTTAAAACAGTAAATCTAAAATGTAACAATTAAAAACTAAGAACAAATACATAAGTAAAAACTGCTAAAGGATGCTGACACACAAGTAATGCTAAGAAGTGAGAGCAGAGCCTGTCCTTGCTGAGGTCAGGGACTCTGCCCTCTTAGCTTTTATGTCTCTGGGCCGAGTATGGTGGCATCTCCATTGTGTTCCACACAGTCTCCTGACGACTAAACAATATGACACAGACCCATAGATAAATACAGTCGGTCCCTAAGATACACAATTAAATCACCGCCATCTCCATCACCCACACAGACAGATGGTTTCCCTCGGTGCCTTGAGGAAAGAAGGCCCCAAGCCTTCTTTATCTTGTGTCGCTGAAAAGAACAGCAGCCAGGGCAAAGGCAGGCTTCGAACAGTGCTGGTCCCTGCGGCATGGCTACTGTTCAGCTCTTCCATTCAGATAATATGTTCTTTCCACTCAATCAGAATGGCTAAGCCTGAGTCCTGAAAAATACATCACAGGTGGTTCAGATAGGGCGTGCAGTCATGTGACAGTTCAGCACCAAAACTCTGTGGTGCTTGACTGAGAAATCTATGCCACGGACACAGGCATTTGAACACATGGTCTCTGGTTAGTGACACTGTTTTGGAAGGTTTAGGGGGTGTGGCCTTGCTGGAGGAAGTCTGTCACTAGGGGTGGGCTTGGAGAGTCTGTAGTCTCACCCAGGTCTAGTTCACGCTCTCTACTTTGGGCCAGCAGTTGAGAAGTGATGTCTCAGCTCCCCACTCCTGCCACACAGCTGCCACTTGCAGCCATGTCTCCCCACGATGATGGACTCTTATCCTCTGGATCTGCAAGCCAAAATAAATGCTTTCTTCTATGGGTTGCCTTGGCTATGGAGTTTTATCACAGCAATAGAAAAGTGATGAGCACACTTAACATGAAAGCGTGTGGGAGCTAGAGAGATGACACAGTAGTTGAGACTGTGTGCTGCTCTTATACAAGACCCAAGTTCACTTCTCTGTGGCTCACAACCACTAATAACTCAAGCTCTGGGAACTTGATGCCCTCTTCTGGTCTCCACAGGCACCTGCATGCACAGACACACACACACACACACACACACACACACACACACACACAAACACACTAATTAATTAACTAATGAAAGTAATCTTTTTAAAAGTGAGAGGTCAGTTATCTCAGTATGGTGACAGAATGTTTCTGCAATCTCAGAACTCTAAAGGCTTAACTGGGAAAATTGTAAGTGGGAGGCCAAACAGATGCCAATTCAAGTTAAGTGGGCATGGGGTTGGGGGTGGTGGTGATGATTCGCAAGTCAATACTGTGATAATGTACGTACTAGACTCTAGCATGTCCCCAAACAAGAGCTGGCGGATGTCTGCTGTGGTTTGGAGACAGCTCAGGTGTCTTCTTCAACAGTTTGTGTGCCCCATGTGAGAGCATCAAGCGGTGGGTTCCTTAAGAGGCGGGGTTGAGGTCATGGGGGAGGGCACCTTGGAAGGAACTAGTTTTGTCAGCGGGTTAGGTCTCAGGAGGCTGGTTTATTGTAAAGTGAGGTTTTTCCAACAGAGTTGATCTCTTTTGCTGAATCTGTGTCTGACTCTCCCTCGTAGTGTAACACACAATCAGGAAACCTTTGCCACCACACCAGTAGTACCCTGCTATTTGGACCTTCCTAACCACCAGTATTGTCAGTCAAACAAACCTCTAGTTTATCAAGTGCCCAGCTTCAGCTATAGCAACATAAGATACACCAGACCCGTGGGGAAGCCGGGGTAAGATGAGACAGCAGCTTGACAGATACAGCATCAAGACTAGGACATAAACAGCCACAGTTCTAGGCAGCGTCCAATGAAATAGTGCAAGTGTAAGCATCCAGAGCCATTAACAGTTGGGAGGCTGCCCACATTTTAACTGTGATTGGATAATCAAGTGCATTGTCTGGAGGCATAGTATGTCTTCCCGGCCTCCACAAATAGAACTCTGTTGCACACACTTCCCACAAATCCTTCCAAGATAGAACACTGCAGGTAACTTCGTTCATTCTGATGACCCTTTGCGTGGTTCATCCTGGCTCCAGGATGTACGGCCCTGCAATGAGGGTCAAAACACACCCTGCTCTCCACCAGCTCCGGTAGCTCCAGTAGTGAGCCATAAGAAGTCATTTTCTTCTTCTGTGCATCTCGGTTGGAACTCTTTATTGGGGGAGATGGTGATGGCCATATTTATTGAGCCCCTGCTAGAAGCCAGAGACAATGAGAAGAATGTTATGTGGATTATTTCACTAGATCTCTGTAAATATCCCACAGCTTCAGGACCCTTATAATTAGTAATGCAGGTTCTATTATTAATAAGGAACTGGGGAGTAAAGGGTTAATAATCTTCTCAAGGTCATGCTGGATCTGAAATCAAGCAGTGTGAGTTCAAGTCCCCTGATGCCTTTGGCAGCAGCTGCCGCAGCAGCAACAAAGCTACGATGAATATTCCTATTCCGATGTCTTATAATGCTTTGTGTGGAGATGGGCTTAGGTATGTGTGTACGTCATGCGTATGCAGGTACCTCAGGCAGCCAGAAGAGGGCTTTGGATCTCCTGGAGCTGGAGTTACAGGTGGTTATAATCTGTCCAACATGGGTTACAGGAACAAACTCGGGTCCTCTGCAACAGCGGTGAGTCTAGCTGAAATAGCAAACTCCAGGTTTAGTGAGAGGCCCTGTCTCAAAAAACAAAACAAAACAAAACAAAAACAAAAACAAAAATAGATGAAGAAGGATTGAGAAAGACATCCAAGGTCAACACACGACCTCCAATGTATGTGCATGCATGGGCACGCATACCTACACATTCATGCATGTGCAATGTGCACAAGTGGGCCTACACAGCCCTCTATAAGAATGTATGTAAAGAAGTGAGTTTCTGCTAAAACCATGATTCCAGAGGGAAGACTGGAGAGCCTAAATGGTTTCTTATTTCTCTTTCTTGAGGAAGATAAGACAAACAAAACACAGCCACCTATGTTCCTCTCTTGGAATTAGAATGTCTAATGTTTGTTTCTGGTCCATGATTTTGACCTGGAAGATGATTAAAAGCCCACAGTGATCACTTTGCCTATTGTAAAGCAGGAGCCAGTGAGAGGTTAACATCTCGCCTCCTCCTAGTTCCATTCTCCCATCAATGCATTGATCACCTTGTGGTTCCAGCCTTGTGAACTCTGGAATCTTTCTGAGCTACACATCACCAGACTGTACCTTACACTTCCAAGGAGACTCCAGCCACACACTAATCTGTGTCTCTGAGAGTGGGAATTCCCGCTTGAGTGACAGGAAAGGATTCAGAATCCCAGTGAGCTCAAAGGGACCGTGAGGAGCTGCAGAGATAGTTAAGTTGATTAAATACTTGCGATGCGTGCATGCATGTGGCTCAGCATGTGTGTGTATGCGTGGTCCAGCATGAGTGTGTGCACGTGTGGCAGCATGTGTGTGTGTGTGCACACACGTGTGAAGATACAAGAACTTGAGTTTGTATCCCCAGCACCCACATAAAAAGATGAGCAAGAAGGGCTAGAGAGATGCAAGCTCTGGCTTGGTTTCCATTCCCAGTGTCTACATGATGGCTTATAACCATTGATACTCTAGTCCCACCAATTCCATTGCCCTCTCTGGCCTCCTCAGGAACCAGGTGCACAAGTGGTAGATATAAATTTATACATACAAGTAGATAAAACATTCATACACATAAAATAAATAGTAAATAACAACAACAAAAAAAAGTGAAGCAAGGCAGGGTAAGTCTTTAACCCAGTCTGGGGACTGCAGGGCTGTGGGGGCGGTACTCAGGGTTCACTAGCCAGAGAGTCTACCCAATCAGTATTTATCTCAGTAAGAGATGCTGTCTAATAAATAATTAATAATAATAATAATAATAATAATGATGATGATAATAATGAGACTCAGCAAGGAAGATACCTATAGTTGACCTCTGTCTTATATACACACGTTTACCCACAGTGACCCACTTCCTCCAGCAAGGCACCACTTCCTATGTGGTTCACGACCTTGCAAAACAGCGCCACCAGCTGAGGGCAAAGAGCACAAATCATGAGCCTATCAGGGGCAGTAGGGTGATAGTGAGCCTATGCAGGGGTGATGGGGTGGTGGTGAGCCTATGCAGGGGTGATGGGTGGTAGTGAGCCTATGCAGGGGTGATGGGGTGGTGGTGAGCCTATGCAGGGTGATGGGGTGGTGGTGAGCCTATGCAGGGGTGATGGGGTAGTGGTGAGC
>NC_034590.1:81989339-81989606 GCF_900095145.1 Mus pahari | reverse complement strand
GATGGGGTGGTGGTGAGCCTATGCAGGGGTGATGGGGTAGTGGTGAGCCTATGCAGGGGTGATGGGGTGGTGATGAGCCTATGCAGGGTGATGGGGTGGTGGTGAGCCTATGCAGGGTGATGGGGTAGTGGTGAGCCTATGCAGGGGTGGTGGGTGATGGTGAGCCTATGCAGGGGTGATGGATGGTGGTGAGCCAATGCAGGGGTGATGGGGTGAGGGTGAGCCAATGCAGGGGTGATGGGGTGAGGGTGAGCCTATGCAGGGGTG
>NC_034590.1:81984511-81988749 GCF_900095145.1 Mus pahari | reverse complement strand
TGAGGGTGAGCCTATGCAGGGGTGATGGGTGGTGGTGAGCCAATGCAGGGGTGATGGGGTGAGGGTGAGCCTATGCAGGGGTGGTGGAAAGGTGGTGGTTCTAGCTGAAACCACCTGGACTGCATAGTGACCCCCTGCCTCAACCAACCAGCCAATCAACTAGACAAACTAACAAGAAATGTCCAGGGATTCTAGCTAAGACCGTCTACCATATTCATTGTTCAACTTGGATCTTGGTGCTCAGACATCACCTGGTTGGGGAAAGGATGGAGGATGTCTCACTTTCACTGCCTCCACCTAAGCAGAGTGTCTAAGACTCTCTTGCTCTGTGACTGCAGAGTCGAGAACAGTGTGGGCAGGAGGGACACATGGCTGAGACAGGCTGGGTTGTTTTGCCTGAGTTCTGACATGAAGTGATGGAGCCCAGAACCAAATTTATTCATTTATTCCATGGTTCTTGGGCAATGCTGCGAGCCAGTTCCTGCTAAATGCCAGCACTCAGGAGACTAACCAGATGGTGTTCAGGATGTCTGAAAGCACCCAGACCAGGAGGTGACACACGTGGAGACACACGTGGAGCCTGGGTGCTGACTGAACCTACCCAGGGCCTCTCAAACCAGAATGAGAAGGAGGCCAGGCAGAGGAAAGAAGACACCAAGGAAAAATAAGTAAGCCAGCGTTTGGGGCGCTTTGGAATGCGGTCACCGAAAGAAGCAAGCCTCTGGGTCCTGCCCACTCTTTATTTTTAAGTTGCTTGCTTATAGTGTCTTTTGTTTCCCTTCATTTCAGCTTGGTTTGTTTTGTTTGTTTTGAAACAATGTCTCTCTGTGTAGCTGACCCAGGCTGCCCTCCCTTTGGAAAGCATGGAATCCCACCTCTACCAGGGGAGGCACTCTGCTTTAGAGTTTTCATGGCTGGGAAGAGACCAAGGGAACCCTTATAAAGGACAGCATTTGATTGGGGCTGGCTTACAGTTTCAGAGGTTTAGTCCATTATCATTATAGCAGGAAGCATGGCAGTTCGCAGGCAGACATGATGCTGGAGGGGCCAAGACTTCTACAACTTGATCTGCAGGCAGCCAGGAAACTAATTCCACACTGGGTGGAGCTTAAGCATAGAAGACCTCAAAGCCCACCCCCACAGAGGCACACCCCCTCCAACAAGGCCACACCCACTCCAACAAGGTCACGCCTCCTAGTAGTGCCATTCCCTATGGGCCAAGCATTCAAACTCATGAATCTATGGGGGCCAAAACTATTCAAACCACCATACATCACTTGTCCCATTCCAACTTCCAGAGCTTTTGTTTGTCTGAAGTTAAGAATCTGCTGGAAGGCTGGGTGTGGTAGAACACACTTTCACTCCTAGCACTTGGAAAGCAGGAGTTCCAGACCTGCGCTGGCTACATAGCTAGTTGCAGGCCGGCTACATAGTGAGGTTTTGTTTCAAAAACATGGCCATCAGACTCCAGCTTCTCTGGCCTTCCAACACAGACTGAAGACCAACAGTTCCTGAAGATTCCTCCAAGCCTTCAGCACCAGACTGAGGTCGCTGGAGCAGGTTGCTCCAACATGCAGCTGCCACTGTTGGATGACCCAGCCTTTGTAAACCAGTCTTGTGAAGGTCTTTTCATAACACGTATCTATTCTATCGGCTCTGTTCCTCTACGGAACCCTGCCTAATAAACGCACCACCTATGGGAGGGAAGATGGGTATTTGGCTTTGAGCGTCTGGCTTATTTCATGTACTGAGATAATGTTTAGCTCCATCCATTTTCCCGAAAATAGATGCTTTATTTGTTTCTTATGCCCGGATAACTCTGTATATTTGTATACTATGTTCTCCTTGCTTTTAAATTGACTGCTAGGCACTAAGCTGGCTATAATGAATGCTGCAACAGCTGAGTGGGTGCCCAGGAGTGAAGTAGAGGAAGCACACAAAATTCCATTACTACTTTTCTTCCCCCTTCAAGTCACAGTCTCATTATGTAGCGCTAGCTGGCCTTGAACCTTCTGAGTAGATGCCTCTGCCTCCTACATGCTGGGATCAAAGGTCACTGGTGCCAAGACCATTTCTCATTTCTTGAGAACTTCTAGGAGCCTTCTTGAGATGCTCTGGTTGGAGATTTTTCTCCTGCCTTCTCTGGGCCTGGATTCAGAGGAAAGACTGCTTACCACCGGAGCGACTCCTAAGGGATCATGGCTATGTTGTCTGTGGCCAATGCTGGACCCAGGGCTTTAGTGTATGGCTCAGTATGAACCTGATCCCATATGAGGTACCAGGCCACTAATCTCAGACGACGGGCTTCTTCACCTGAGTTTGCAGCAACATTAGTCTGTATATCCTATAAGGCTGTGAAACCTTCCATAGCACCACAGGCTGGGAAACCTTGCAACACATTTGTTGTTTTGTGTGCGAGTCTAAGTGCTGGAGTTTCTCGGGCATGCATCACCACCACGCCTGGTTCAAGAGTAGCAGCCTTAAACTGTGAGAGCCCCCAGCATCAGCACCAGAGACTGGATGGGGGCATGTTCTGCATGCAAACGTTGTTTATTAGGTGAACTTCTGACCCGGCTCTCCTGGCAGCTCTATGCCGGCAGGCAGATAAAAGGCTTGCCTGCGTAAACAAAAAAGGCTGTCCGCTGGACTTTCCGTAGCTCTTTGTGGTCCTAGCACATTTACTGTGGACACTCCCTCGAGGCCTTCCCCAGAGCTTGGCCGGGCCCACACAAAGGGGCTCTGTTCCTGCCCATGTCCGTGTGTGATAAAAGGCTTAAAGCTTTGCCAGCCAGGCCTGGTAATGATGTTGCTGATGGCTGTATAACCACAGTCAATGCTCCCCAGAGCTTCCTAAGAGCCAGGCACTTTGCTGGGTGCTTTGAGGAGCTATTTTCTTACAACAGACCCGGGAGGGAGATTGAGTTCCTGCCCTCCTTTTGTGGAGGAGGCCAACAGAGCTCAGAGAAGTGGAGAAAACTGTCAGATCACCTGGGAGAAGAGGAAGTAATATTGCTATGCACCGTGCTTTTATAATTGAGTTGCAGTCTTAGGAAATAGGGAAATGGCTCAGTGGGTGAAGGGTTTGATCCCTAGCACCCATGTTTAAAAAAGAAAACCACAACCAAGTCTGGTAGTGCACCCTTGTAATCCAAGCGCCGGGGAGGAGGAGGCAGGTGGGTCCCTGGGGCTCCATAGTCAGCCAGTTCAGTCTAATCATTAAGTTCCAGGCCAATGAGAGACTTTGTCTCAAACATCAAGGTGGATTGCTCCAGAGGAGTGAACTAAAGTTGGTCCTTTAACCTCTGAATCCACCTGCCCAAACACACCTCGCAAGCATGCTCAGCCCATCCTGAGATGCAGCGGCCTCTGGCAAGTTTCTTCCTTTTAAGGCAGACTTCTGTTGTTCTTTTGTAACAAACAAGATACCTTATTTCAAAAAGTAAGAAAATGTTAGGGTTAGACACACTGGCTTATCCAAGATTATGAGTCTAGAAGGCTTTGCAGGATAGCATCTGAGGCCTGGCTGTCAAACCCTTGTCTGAGAAGCTGAACAAGCTTTGCCCTATTATATGTTTGTGTCTGAAAGTCAGGATTCGGGAAAGAAAGTGCTCCCTCTCTCTTGATTTCTCTCTCTCTCTCTCTCTCTCTCTCTCTCTCTCTCTCTCTCTCACTCTCTCTCTGTCTCTCTCTGTCTCTCTCTTTCTGTCTCTCTGTCTCTCTCTCTCCATCTCTCTCTCTCTGTCTCTCTGTCTTTCTCTTTCTGTCTCTCTGTCTCTCTCTGTCTTTCTCTTTCTGTCTCTCTGTCTCTCTCTGTCTTTCTCTTTCTGTCTCTCTGTCTCTCTCTGTGTGTCTCTCTCTGTGTCTCTCTCTCTCCATCTCTCTCTCTCTCTCTCTCTCTGTGTCTCTTTCTCTCTCTCTCTCTCACACACACCACACACACACACACACATACACACACACATACACACATAGAAACACTGTCTTAGCTTTGCTCCCTGTCGGTGACAACAATCCCTACAGAAGCAAACCACAGGAGAAAAGTTCTACCTGGCTCACAGTTCTGAGCTATGCTCTACCGTTGTGAGGAAATCAAAGTGTGGAGAACTTGAAATAGCCAGGTACGTCACATCCACAGCAGGCACGTCACATCCACAGCAGGTAAGTCACATCCACAGTAGGCACATCACATCCACAGCAGACACGTCACATCCACAGCAGGTATGTCACATCCACAGCAG
>NC_034590.1:81976530-81984416 GCF_900095145.1 Mus pahari | reverse complement strand
CAGGTATGTCACATCCACAGCAGGTATGTCACATCCACAGCAGTCACGTCACATCCACAGCAGGTATGTCACATCCACAGCAGATATGTCACATCCACAGCAGTCACGTCACATCCACAGCAGACATGTCACATCCACAGCAGGTATGTCACATCCACAGCAGGTATGTCACACCTATAGCAAACACGTCATATGCACAGTTAAGATCAGGGAGTGATGAACTCATGAGCTTGTGTTCAGCTCACTTTCTCTGCTCCTTCAGTCCAGGACTCATGTCTACAGAAAGGTGCTGCCCACAGTGGACAGATCTTCCAAACCTGATTAATGAAATCAAGAACACCCTGCCCTAGACATCGCCAGAGACCTACCTCCCAAGTGATTCTGAGTTGTGTCAAAATGACAACTAAAACCAACCATCACAAACTCACATCCATAAAATTTCGCGCGTTAGTGACCAGTGCAGTGCCCATGTATAGGCTCCAAAGTTACATGCCCAGGGCCACGATCAAGGCACAGACTCTTCCAGTGTGTTCCAGTTTCATCTTCAACTCCTTCTCGCCCCAGCTTCTGACAGCAGGGCATCTGTTTGCAGACCCAACAGCTTGACTTTTCTAGAACATTCAAATGAACACTGCTTCCTTAAACCTAGATTCTTTCTCTTAGTGTAATATATCTGAGATGTGTCCATATTATGTATACAGTGTGAGAGTTTTTTCCATTCAGCTGCTGACCAGTAAGGATCTTAAGGTCACACAGCCCACAGAAGCCAGCCCCACTTTTCTGGAAACACCTATCAGGTGAACAGTGCCTAATGGGTTCTGCCTCTATATCTTCAGGAAGGCTCTGCCATCCTGGTGGTGTTGGTAGTGTTGTGCCTAGAGGTCAAGATTGATTCTTGGCTGCACAAGCTTTTCCTAGAGGCTTCCCTAGTGACATGACTGATAGCATCGCTATAGTATACTATATCAATACTGGGCTAGGAGCCCAGGTATTGGGTGCCAACCTGCGCATCTTACAGGAGAACCTGCAGGAGATGAGAGGGTCCAGTCCTCAAAGAATCAGAACCCAGTACTGTCTCAGGCTGTCCATCTATCTGTCTTCCCTCTTCTCCAGCAGTTTCCTAGAACATCGGGAGGACGGGTGGCACTGCTGGGTGTGAGTGAGCTAACACAGAAGCCAGAGGAGGAGCTGGTGAGAAGACAGAAGAAGAGCTTTGTGGCCTAATGATAAGAGGATGCTTTGCAAGGATGCTTCCTGTGGTCTCTGGAGCCAGACTGGACCACAGCATGAAAGAAACCCCATGTCACACCTACCAGGTCAGCACCTCTAAACATGGCAGGCAAGCAGGCACCTGGATTTATCAGGAAACATCTGTATAGGAATATGGTTCCTATCAGCCAGCATTTTCAAACAAACAAACAAATCAGACAAACTCTCCTAGAGAAGAAATAAACACATGTTCAGACACCAAGAGGTAGGTTGAAGGGGACTGGATAAAGGCATTTTTAGTTCTCCTCCTCTATAGTTACCTGATAGCATGAGGATAATCTTGAACTCCTCATTTTCTTGACTCCACCCCCTGTTTCAGTTATTCCTTCCCCAGGTGATATGAATGACGTCTACCCCCTCCCGTAAGGCCCTGATGACAAATTAAAGTGGGATCTCATCGAAGTTTACCCTGAGGGCAACCAGTGAGACCATCTGGGCTTCCTTACAGAGTGTGGGTGAGAGGCTACTGTCAGCAGTGTGGGGATCTCCGAATGGCCACACCAGGAAGTCTTTATCCAGTGTGGATGATGGCTTCCCCATAACTCTCCACGGTCTGTGGGATAGCACCTCTGAGAGCCTGAGTGATTGGGGTAGAATTGCATACAGCTGCTTGGGAAGAGCAGGGAGGGTGTGGAGGGTGGTGTGTGTGTGTGTGTGTGTGTGTGTGTGTGTGTGTGTGTGTGTATGCGCATGACTAGAATCACAAAGAAGCATCCATTATCTCTCGGAGCCTCCTGCTCCTAAGGGGAGTCAACAGGCTTGCTCTCTGTGGTCTTTTCGAAAGCAGGCTGCTTTGCTTGAAGGACTGGGTTCTATAATAACTATTCACCATCAGGCTCCGCCACATTTCCTTTTGTGAACTAGTTCCACCAAAAGACTATGTCGGCTTGCTCGTCCTCCTCCATTGCAGACACATGCAATAACACAGGGAGCCCACAGATCCACCTGCCAGCCAGAGAAACAAGGCAAGCAGCCTCCAGGTTCTCCCTCCTGTGCTGTGCTGAGGGGAGGTGGCCAGGAATAAGGTCCTATGGGTCTCTTTTGCTCCACCCATGGAAACTAGGCAAAAGAAACATATAATTTGGATATTCAGGGGTTGTTACTCATGGAAACCATGAATCCACGTAGACAGTCTTTCCAGATGGAATTTCCATTCAGAAAAATCTTGGCACCATTTTTTTTCTGAACTATTTTGTGTTACAGGCAGGAACAGAGAAGGCTCCAGGAAACTGTGCATATGGCATTGCCAAGCAGAGGCTGGGTCACAAAGGGGGGCTGCTCTTGGTGACTGTCTCTGTTCAGTAGGACCAGCTGATCCTGCTTCCTAGGAATCTCAAGGGAAGACAGTACGCTCCCGTGAGTGAGTAGACTACCTTGAAGAGAACCATCCCCTTACATCGAAGGAAAGCAAGCCAGGCATAGTGGTTCACACTTGTAACCCTGCCAGGCATAGTGGTGCACACTTGTAACCCCGGCACTTGGCAGGCGGAAGTGGAATGATTCAGCAGCCAAGTCACCTTTGCCATTAGTGAACTGGAAGCTAGCCTTGGTGACATGAGACAGCCTCAAATAAGTAAACAGATGAAACTGGAAGGACGTAGGAGAACAACGTATTCACCAAACCCAGCAGGCTTACATGCAAATGCAACACTTGTTTATGGGGTGAGTATCTGTAAGGATTCTGGAACAGTCTCCAAGGACTTGAAGAATCTAAGGACAGATATCTCATCTGGATCTCAGAAGGATTCATAAGAAGCAAGAGGCAAGGGTCGGGCGGTGTCTCCACCTCTGTCCCCACTTCTCAGACTCACGAGCTTGACTCGGGTTTCTCTCTTCCTCCTTTGGATGGTTTCTTCAAGTCCAAGAGAGAGGGAGATGGCTCCAGCTCCGCTGAGCTGTCCATCCTCAGTTAAATGGAATGGAGTGCCACTACAAGCTGCCCCCTACCCTGTCGCTATGAGGTAAAGCAGGGATGGTGGTCCTTCAAGCACTTTATGAGGTGTCAGCTTTGACCCTGTTTCACCTGTTCCCTCCACCTACCCCTTGTCTATCTATCTATTCTTCCTGGCACTGTGGCCTCACAGGCTTGACTTTATTTGGCATGTCCCTGTGGCTGCTCTGGAATGGATTGAAGGTGGCTGCAGGGACATGCATAGTCATGTATGACCTCACTCTTTTCATTTGAGCCATGAGAACAGCTGCCAGAGACATTTTCTCCACCTCTAACTCCATCCATTTATTCCAACTTATTTGGGGGGTGTGTGTGCAGATTTATTGGGTTACATTGTCCCAATCACAGTGAATCAATAAAAGAAGTCAGGACCAAACTCAGGATTAGCACTGCCTGCAATGGGATGGGCCCTCCCACATCAACTGTCAATCAAGAAAATAGCCCTATAAATTTGCCAAGGAGTCGGTTTGATGGGGACAATTCCTCCTCAGTTGAAGTTCCCTCTTTCCAAATGACTGTAGTTAGTGTCAAGTCGACAAATCTAAGTAGCACAGACACAACAAGCAGCACACACACAACCACAACACAGCACTGTTGGATCTGTCTGGAGAGTCAGAAAATATACAATGGACACACTTAACTATGTACAAGTGCATTCTCCACAGCACACTTTAAATAGCTTTACAAAATAAAACAATTGCAGCAGAGCGTGTTAACCTTACGAGTTATTTCAGCCATTGAAGATGGAGAGAGCCAAGTGGCACTGTACACCTACAATCCTTTTATTTGGAAGGTGGAGGCAGAAGAATTAAGGATTAAAGTAAACGCTTCACTTACATAGTGAGGTCAGCCTGGCCTTTAACTATATTAGAAAATGGGGGGGGGGGCTTTTTGTGTTTTCTGCTGCCTCTCACTCAGAAGCAGGCAATACATTTATACCTGCGTTAGACCTGCATTTGTTACTATTTGCAAGGGTTCACACATAGTATCTGCTCTTATTTCGCGTTTTAAAATTCACAGTAGCCTGTGAATTTCATTTTGCAAACTGCTTTTTCCAACTTTACATAATGTTTCTGAGACTTAGCAATATTGTTGCCTATAAATGTCACTCATTCTTTTTATTGCCACACAGCATTGAACTGTGTGAGAGTTGGGCGGTGGTGGCTCATGCCTTTAATCCTAGCACTTGGGAGGCAGAGGCAGGTGGATTTCTGAGTTCGAGGCCAGCCTGGTCTACAGAGTGAGTTCCAGGACAGCCAGAGCTACACAGAGAAACCCTGTCTCAAAAAACAAACAAAAAACAAAACAAAACAAAACAAAAACAAAAAACAAACAAACAAACAAACAAAAAGAACTGTGTGTGAGAGAGATGCCCGTCTGTCCTCTCTTCTCTTCAATAGTGCCAATAAGTGGACTTTGCAGGCTCAGTAGCACACACAGAGCTTTGATGAGCAGCACCATACAGGCCTCCTTGGGCTCGTGTTCCCCAAGGGGTGGGGGTGGGGGTGGAGAGCAAGACCCAAAGCTGTTGAACAGCATCCAACTCTATAGGAAATTTCTAGTGAGTGACAAGCCTGCTGGGACCACGTCTTCATCCACGAAATGAGATATTTATGTCACAGTTGGTTCTCCAAGAGAGAATATGAGAATTTAAAACTCTGTATAATTATTCCAAAAAGTGCTCCCAGTGCTCTGAAGGAAGACAGACAAGTAAACAAAACCACACTCCCTAAGGTGGTTTGAATGAGTGATGTCCCGACAGGTTTGGGTATTTGAATCCTTGGTCCCCCAGTTGGTAGAGGAAGTAAGTCACTGTGGTGAGGGCTTTGAGATGATATATACTCACCTAATTCCAAGTTCTTTCTCTCTGCCTCATGTTTGTAATTAAAGATATGAATTCTCAGCTTCTGGTTTCCTGCTGCTTGATGTGTTGTCCCCACCAGTGTGGAATAAGAACAAGACCAAAATTTCTAACCAAATTTGAAGCAAGATTTAATTTAGTCCTGGCCAGGTTGATGAACTCTGGGTTCCCAGGAAATAGCCATGAGTCACATTTTCCAGGGGTTTAAAAAGGCAAAATTCACAATTCACCACACTTTCCATTGGACCCAATCAGGGACAAGCATACATCCTGACATATTTCCTGCATCCAATCAGGGCAAGTGTACATCCTAATGTATTTTCTGCACATGTACCTCCTGTCCACATGTGATCAAGCACATCTGGTGCAGATGGGACAAGCAAACATAGGACAAACAGGAACTTATTCTAACTGTCTTAACTGCAAATATAACTGTTAACCTGCAAGGTATATTTTCCTGTGTCGGTCTCCTGTTAACTTGTCAGGTGTACCGTTCTTGTTCCTGCTTTGATCTCACAGTTGCCATGCCTCTACTGCGTGAACCCTTATCCCCACAGATAAACTCTCTCTTCCTTAAGCTGCCTTTGGCTGTGGTGTTTATCATAGCAGCAGAGAAGTACCTAATACTTCCACTGCCCATGGTATCCCTAGTGTACTTAGATCTTGGACAAATTGCAAGCATGGTTCAGAAGGTTTGTTTTGCCAAACATAACAGAACTGTGCAGATCTGTCCCCTCTCTGCTCCAGCCCCCACCCCTCCTCCCTTCATTTCACAAAATCCACCTAGATAGGGACTCTTCTGTCAGTCTTCAGAGTAACTGGACTTTCTTTGCCCCATCCAAGCTCTTCAGAGGCAAGCATGCCTGCACTGGGGTAATGTCCGTGATTACAGCTTGCTCAGTGTCTCTGCTACCAGCCTGGGGCTATCTGCTAGATTGCTCAAATCAAGGCAGGTAGAGACCTAATAATTGAGTCATGTATGGTTTCATTTCTTATTATGATCATTTTGTTTAATAACAAGACTATCAGTTCTGCAAAGAATGTGATCACAAAATTGATATTTCCCCTTATGAGAAAGCACAGCCCTTCTGTTGCCTTTGTAATTTGGTCAGTAGTAGACCTAAGGTGGGAGTCAGGGCTTATCTGAGGAGATCCTCAGTATTTTACAGCCACATAGAGGGCTGGATGCAAATTTGGCCTCTTGCAGTTTCTCACCAGATGCTGGATATCTCTCTCTCTCTCTCTCTCTCTCTCTCTCTCTCTCTCTCTCTCTCTCTCTCTCTCCCAGCAACCCCCCCCCGGGTCAGCAGCTTTCATCTCTGTTGGTGAGTGAACACTGACCCACAGTGACAGGCAGGGCATCTAGAGGCTCAGCAGAAGGCTCCTTGCATAGGGTCAGCCATCTCCAGCAAGTTAACAAGCAACTGAGCAGGGCCTTCCAGATACCCAGGAGGGCAGAGCAAAGCATGCTGGGAGGGAGCTTTCCTTGGACTCCAAGAGTCTCTACTTAGAAGCCTGCAAGTTGAGGAGTGGCTGGATGTCCCATCTTGGCCAGAGGTAGGTCTGCAGTCATTGACTGAGTGGTAGCCTATCCTTTCTGAGTCTCCATTCCCACTCTCTGCCTACAGAACGAGACAGACATCTCTCTCGGATCAGTGGCAAGCAGTTGCCTCAGGGATAGGATGCCCCCTCTCAGCGGCCACTGCTGTGGACTCAGGTGTATGGACATGACACAGCGGTCACCACCACAGACACTTATTTTCTATGTTTTCCCAGAGAAATTGCTCATCTTCTGCTCCCAGACACCTCAGATAGTTCCCAGCTGAAGTGTAGGAAAGGAGTATAGTGTTCAAAGGTAGTAGAAGCTCTGGGGGTGGTTTACTGGGTTCGAATCCCCATCTAACTCCTTGCTAGTTTGAGATCTTAAGGAAGGGTTCTTGTTTGAGACCAAAAGGCTTAAACCTCAAAAGACTGCTGAGAATTCAATGAGTAGAACTTAATCAAATTAATTAATTAATAATGCTTGCTGCTAATCATGTCACTGTAGTGGTGTACCAGCAGCTATTGCTCTAACCACGTCACCCCACTTTGTTTCTCAGGGATCAGGTGTGTAGGTCTGAGGCCCTGCAGATACAACCAAACTCCTGGTTCCTAGTGGGTGGCAGGGGAGGGGCTGGTGAAGACTCCACTGAGTCAGTGACCGGGACTGACCTGTGCTAGCCACCCCAGAGGACAGATGAAGCATGTTTCAGTTTGCCTCTCTGTTGCTGTGATAAAGATCATCATTAAAAGCCACTCAGGGAGGAAAGGGTTCATTGTGTCTTACAGGCTTATACTCCATCGTCAAAGGAAGCCAGGCCTGGAGCTCAGGAACTGACGTAGAGCCCATGGAGAAAGGTCACTGTCTTTTGCTCTTCTGGCTTGCTCAGCCACTTTTTTAAGCAGCCTAGGCTCAACTGCCTGTTGGTGGAGTCACCCCTAGTGGCTGGGATCTCCTACATTAACTGCCTGTTGGTGGAATCACCCCTAGTGGCTCAGATCTCCTACATCAATTAGCAGTTAAGAGAATGCTGCATAGATATACCCACAGACCAAGCCAATGGAGGCAGTTTCTCAACTGAGGTGTTCTTTCCCCAGGTGCTCTAGTTTGTATCAAGTTGACAAAAAATTAGTCAGGGAAGAAATGAGAAAGGCAGAGGGGAGGGGAAGAAGGGAAGGGAGGGGAGGGCAGAGGGGAGAAAAGGAAAAAAGAAGGGAAGAAGGGAAAAGAGCACAGACCAAGCCAATGGAGGCAGTTTCTCAACT
>NC_034590.1:81940252-81976441 GCF_900095145.1 Mus pahari | reverse complement strand
GGAGAAGAAGGCAGAGGGGAGGGGAAGCGGGGGGAGGAGGGGGGAGAGGAGGGGACTGGAAGGGAGGGAAGAACAGCTAGCTTGCTACAGACAGGAGAGAGAGAGAGAGAGAGAGAGAGAGAGAGAGAGAGAGAGAGAGAGAGAGAGATCAGGGAAACTGATGAGGAAGAATCAGGATAGATAATCAAAGAAGTGGGAGAAGGGTTTTTGGAAACACCTTTTCGTTTTTTTGTTTTTGTTTTTGTTTGTTTGTTTGTTTGTTTTTTGAGACAGGGTTTCTCTGTGTAGCACTGGCTGTCCTGGAACTCACTCTGTAGACCAGGCTGGCTTCGAACTCAGAAATCCACCTGTCTCTGCCTCCCAAATGCTGGGATTAAAGGCGTGTGCCACCACCACCCAGCTTTGTTTTGTTTTTTTAAGTACCCCTTTTCTAGGCACTGAAGAGATAACTGCCAGTAGTCCAGGTTGCTATCTCAGGTACACAGCCCATTTCCGAGCCCCGACCCCTCTTCATGAATCGTGCATATTAAGTAGGAATTACACGTATGCTGTAGCATGCAGCATACATCAAGCTACGTTACAGACCATACTAGTTTGGCAGGACTGGGACTGTTGGTTTCCTTCCTAGCTACTTCGCTATGTCGCCTGTCTAGGGGCTTGCTGACCTTCTGTTGACCCATTCTCATGGCCAAAGGTGGATTTTCCTGGCTGGGCACTGTCTAGACTACCTTGTGATGGCTGAGGGGTTGGGATTCCATCCCTTAGGACTGGGTCCAAGGCAGAGAGGCAGGCTTAGAGCGAGCAAGGTGAGACTCAAGAAGGCTGTAAAATGTAGTAGAAACCTGGGCTATCGCAGAGGTAGGGGGCTGCCAGGAAGAGGATAGATCCCTGCAGACTGGGCCTCCCAGGATTTAGAGGCAGGAGTGAGCTGAGGTCGCAGACGGCCTGGAGAGCGATTGGCTGTGCGACCGCCCCTCCCGCGGGGCGGAGGCGTGGTGGACTTGGGGGCGAAGCTGCGGGCTTTCTGGATACAGGCGCTTCTGCATCCTAGCCGCACACAGTGCCTCTCTGGCTGCTCTGTGGCAGCCCCGAGACCGGTCGTGACCAGATTCATCTTGCAGCTCAGCTTTGTTCATTCGAAGTGGGTGAGCGGAGTCATCGTCGTGGGGATAGCCCAGCTGGGTCTCCCTTAGGTAGAGATGGGGGGGCTCCGTGCATTTGTATCGCGATGGGAGGAGGATGATCTGGGAAGAGGGCTCTGCCGAGCTCTGCTGGGGGCTAGGAGAGGCTAGAGCCTGAGTCAAGGGCCAGGAGGTCCCAGCAATAGAATTGCTTGGTGAACTAGTAAAGGAAGGGTCGGGACTCGAACCCGTAGTCCAGCTAATGTCTCCTGGTCCGGGCAAGTGGTCTGCTAGTAAGAGTAGAAGACTTGGGTTCCTTGGTTCCGGAGCTGGGTTTCCATTAACGTGTCAAGTGGAGCTCTCCCTAGGTACTAGAAAGGGGTTGGGGGGCTTGGAGTGCAGAGGGCACCCAGGCTGGAGTGGCAGTCACCACTGTTTCCAGCAGGGATTGAGTCTGGGAGGGGGCTGGGTCTCGCTCCATCTGGGGGCGGGCAGAGCAGCGGGGCGGGGCGGGACGGGCAAGAGGGGTGGTCCTGCAGTCTTTGATAGCGTTCCGGGACACACAGGCGGCGGCCAGCGCGGAGCAAACATGCAGCGGCTCGAGGGTATTTTGCTGTGTACGCTACTGGCGGTGGCGGTCCCCACGGCCCCTGCTCCTTCCCCGACGGCCACTTGGACTCCGGCGGAGCCTGGCCCGGCTCTCAACTACCCTCAGGAGGAAGCTACGCTCAATGAGATGTTTCGAGAGGTGGAGGAGCTGATGGAAGACACTCAGCACAAACTGCGCAGCGCCGTGGAGGAGGTGGGTGCACCCTGAGGGCTCCTGGCTCGGAAAGTGCGAGAATGAGAAAGGGAGTGGGTGTGGGGGCTTGGGGGTGGGGGAGATGTTTCTAGCGATGGTTGCAGCACTGACCAAAGACCTGGCTTTGTGCAGAGCTGGAAAAGGCCTGACGGCAGACGTGGAGTGCCCTGAGTGCAGTGCTGGGTGAGCCTTACTTTCAGCCAGTTCTGTCTGCCTCCCCCCCCCCCCCGAAAGGTCTGAATGCATCCCTGTCCAGCAAGGGAGGTTTGGTGGAATTCTTCCTAAGGAACAGGAGCCATAGTGTCGCAGCTGGCTGTCCCCTGTTGGAGCTGAGCTGAGGTTGGGGCCACTCTGGTGTCTCAGCGCAATGGGTTTGCAGAGGCTGGGGCAGCTGCAGGCAGCTTCAAGTTCCAACGTGTCCCTTGGGCATTGAGCCTGTACCATCTTCCCTAAGAAACAGTCAGGATGCTAGTCATGCGGAAAAGAATCCTGAGCTCTGCTGGCAGTCTGTCTGGCTCCCTTAAATGTGTTGTGGGGCAGCGCAAAGGAGGGCTGAAGTAAGTCCTAAGACCATGCCATAGTGAGTGGTCAGAAGGGAGGACATGTGCACAGCAACCCTATTCACCTACACCCAGTGCGTTTTGGAGACCAAGGTTCAGATTCTCTGCCACTCAACAGTAAGTGGACCGTGATCAATGGTTTAGCAGCCCGACCTCAGTTTCCTGTGAGAATAGCCGAAGTCCCAAAAATGTAGTACCTGGCAGATGAGAGGCAAACTTTGGTTCCTCACATTCCAGGGGCCAACACTTTGTATGGCACCCCGCCCTGTTTCCTAAGATGGCCCCCGACCATGTTGAAAGCTGCCTGAATCCTCTGAACAGCACGGTAGGCTAGCGTCCTTGGCCTCTGGTGAGATGGGGATTTGGATCTGGACGGAACCAGCCATTGCAGTGAACCAGACCAGTGGGTTGGGCGCTTATAGTCTCTATTGTGGTAACCACCTTAGGTAGTTCTAAATGTTGGCCATCGCCTGCTGCGATAGGTTGATTTCCCCTCAGCCTTGTGTCCTTTGGGTGTGTTTTGCCTTCCATTCCTCAAGCCAGCCTGGTGGACTTTGCAGGGAACACTGGATTGGGAGACAGGGACATGAACAGTGTATGAATATCTACCAGACAGGCCTGTAGGTTTTCTGAGCTTATGAATGGTTTGTGTGTAACGTAATTGAAGGGGGCAGTCAACCAGCCCCCAAGTCTGTAGCTGTAGATTGCATGGAGCTCATGACCATTCTTGCTCAAGTCAGGGCTCCTGCTGTCCTTACCTGGGTTGTAGGACTTTCCCCCATGCACATGGATTCCCAGGAACGCTGACAACAGCACTTCCATGTTTTAGCTCACTGGGAAGTGCAGTTGAGAAGGTTTATAGCAGGGCTTTCTGAGATCAGTGTCCAATGAGGACTGCTTAGCATCTATGCCACAGTGCAGCTTAGGACCCCATCGGACCTTAGTGCCGTGCTTTTCCCATGGAAATTTTTATCATGGCTCCACTGATGCCCATCTGGATACATTTCTGCTTCAGTTGCGCAGATTGGCTGCAAACCAAAGACATTGATCATCACATTTAACAAAGTTAGTGGCCTTTTCCCTAGATTGTCCTCATGGGCTGTGGTGATAGGAAAGGGGGCACTAAACAGTGGGGACCAATTGCCTCTCATTCCATCTCAGCACTGCCATTTATTAGTGATGGGATTCAGGGTCTGAATTGGAGAAAATCTTTGACCCATCCTCAGGATCAAAGAGAAGATTCTAGAAAAGCAAATTACCTGGTCAAAATTTGGTATAAGAAAAGCAGGTAGATATAGACCAAGTGTCTTCTTCATGAGGTCATTATAATTAAGAAGGACTGTTGGGTCTCAGGAAATGATGGCTATCATTATTGTCATAGTAATGCTGGTACTGTGGCCAAGGTTAGTAGTACTGACCTGGGTCGCAGCCCTTGGGAGGTTTGAGGTCAGCCTGGGCTACATAGTGAGACCCTCTATTACAAACCAAAAAATGAACAAAGGAAAACAAACAGTAGTAGCGTGGATAACACACTACTTACCAGCATGTGATAGAGTCCAGTGGAACCCATCTTTAAAATGTCATGGGCCCTGACTGTAGCTCAGCAGTAGAGCCTAGCGTGCCTGAGGCTCTGAATCTGAGTTTGATCCTCAGCACTGGAGCAGGGTGGGAAGAAAGAGAACAGAAAACTGGCGAATGGCTTTTTAAAAATAACTTTTATTTTTATTTATTATTATTGTATATGTATGTGTGTGCATGGTGTGTGTGTCTATGTGTGAATGTGGGTGTGTGTGCTTGCATGTGCACATACCTATGCACCACAGTGAATGTGTGGAAGTTTGAGGACAACTTTGTGGCGTTGGCTCTTCCGTTCACCTTTGCGTGGGTCCCGGGGGTTGACTTTAGGCTGGGAGCCTTACATAGTGAGCGTTGTTACTCTCTGAGCCATCCAACAGCCTAGCTTTTGTTTTTTGTTTTTTTTTTTTTTAAAGAAACTTCCAGAAAGTCTCTTAAATGTCATAAACACAGGACAGTTGTTGTCTAGCTGCTATCCAAGGGAATGGGGAAGGACTGAGCCAGAGGCAGTTAATGTTTACATAGTTGCACCATGAATCTGCTTTCAAGTAACTTCCTGGCCTTTTATTTTTTCCAGCTGCCTCAGGCTGTTGATGTCTCTTAGGGGACAAAGTAGCTGATTTTCTAGGATTATCTTTAGAGAAAGCAAATCCTCCAACATCTTAGATCTGAGAAGTTCCTGGTTTTCTTGTTTCATTATCCCATGTCCTTAAGAAGTATATGTTAAGGATAGAGTCACTTTATCTCCCCTGTCCTTGTTGCTACACCTATAATTGGTATATTAGAAGTGTTTTAGTATATATGATAATTTGGTATGTGTGTGTGTATATGTGCGCACGCCACTGCATACATGGGGAGGTCAGTAAACAGTTTAGCGAATAGGTTTTCTCTTTCCACCAGTTAGTCCTGGGGATTGAACTCTGACCGCCAGGGTTTGGTGGCTTGCCTTTACCCAGGCCCCATCTCCCAGCCTGGATCTGGCACATTACAGAGGACTCTTACTGTCTGACTGAGTCCTAGGAAGCACCCCGATACCAAGCCTGGATTTCTCTGTGCAGTCTCCCGCCTATGCTCCTTTAATACCCATGAATTTGATGGGCCGCAAAGGCCAATTCTAACAGCGTTCACATTCTTCTGCTGTGAAGCAACTGCTGCTTCGGGCTTAAGTTTCTCTTGCTGGTGGCAGGAGTCACTGTGGTTGAAGACTCCGTGGTTAACTATACTTTTAGTTTATGGTTTCATTAAATAGTCCTTAGCTCATTGTGTTGATATAGCCACTGGCAGAGAGGGGGTGGGGTTTGAGAGGGTCTGCTTAGCCATCAATATCCTGGAGATTTGGGGACTTGCCAGCTATCTGAAAGCCAAACTCTACAATTCCAGTTCCAATGGAACTCAGAACACATTAAGACAGTCTTTATCCGGACACACCCTCTATAATACCTTGCTTTCCTTATTTCCAGCTAAACCTTACTTTTTGCTAAACATGCCTGCCAGGTCCCTTTCTTAAAAAATGTCATTTCCTTCCCATCCATCCCGTCTAGTCGTGGTTCCTTCTCTTTCTTCTCCACTTTGTTATAATGGGAGCTGTTGGCTGCTTGCTCCTCCCATTTCTCCCAAGCTGCCTTCTTCACCATCTGCTTCCTTATAGGATGCTTGCTAGAAGGAGAACACAGCAGCTCCCGTCGCCTGTTAACCCTGCAACAGGTGCCATATTGATGTTCAGACTGGGAGTTCCCTAATTCTTTTACCTGCTGAACAAAGTGGGGAGTGTCCTCACTTGTGTCCAGTCTGTGGTTTAGAGGGGCCTGGAGCATTGCCCAAGGTGAGGTGGTTATTTAGGGGTAAATCTGGGGCGTAAGCTTCCTTTGTCTGACTCCAGAACCCTGGCCCATCCTCCCGTGTTACCCTGTGGTGCTCTTCAGGCAGCTGGTTATCTAATTCAAAGCTCATCGTGGTCCTTCTAGAGTTTACAGGAAACCTTTGCTATCCAGACTTGATTCTGGCCAGTCTCCTGACTCCAGTTTCTTTCTACACTGGACTCTAAATCATTTCATAGCTAGTACAGAATCTATTGTAGCTTCCAGTTTCCAGGAGCAGGAAGAAGGAAATCTTCCTGGTTATCCAAAAATGCAATGACTGTGGACTCCCGCCTCTAGAAGTGACAATTTGGTGCATCTAGAAAGGGGCCCAGGTATTTGTTTAAGATATTTGAATGACCTTGACATCTCTGGTTAAAAAACAGGTCAGTGTCTGTATTAGAGATGTTCTTTATACATGTCTGTTGACCTAGGGCTCAGTTTCCTCCTGTGCCCAACATGGTCCCTCTGTTGACCTAGGGCTCAGTTTCCTTCTGTGCCCAGCATGGTCCCTCTGTTCCAGCTCACAGCATGCGGATGGTTGTTTATTCAGGATGCTCCAGCTTTGCCTCTGAACTCTCTAGCATTCTCAACTCCTGTATCCAAATCCTCTTATCCTTTGGGACCAGCCCAATCCTGCATTCCCTTCTCTTTCTCCTCTGCCTCCTCCTGAGACCTTACTTTTCTTCCTTAAACCCTTCAGTTGCCAGTAGACACCATCGCAGGAGAAGGGCCACAGTTATCTTTAACTGGTTTGTGTGGGACTCTTCCCATAAGTGTGTAAGTCACTGGGGAATAGAGAATCCTGGACTGTTCAGGAAAGGCATTCTATTTGAGATCAGAAAGACCTAAATTTTAACCCAAGCTCTGCCGTTTGCCAGTTGGTATGATGGCCTCTGCCAGGCTTGTTTTCTTTGCCCCTAACAGGAGAGTGAACCCCACCATCCCGACAGGCAGTGCTGTGGGTATTCATAGTGACCACACACATGAGTAAGACTGGGACTTTACAAGGACGTAGTGGTGGATCTATGGAACAGCAGCGTCACCCCTTTACAATGTCAGCACAGCGTGACTGAGGCAGGCACCTGAGGCTGTTGGGTGAACTGTGTGTGCTTCTATGTCTATGTCAGCGTGTTTGTGTTGCCTCTGTTTTCAGCAGCTTGGCCTTCTGGGCAGGGAGGTGGGAGAGGGGGGTGTTATAGTGTTTTAGGGAATGGGAGCAGGGTGTTGTAGTTCATGGAAACACTCAGGAGGAGGAAGCGGGGAGTTAGAAGCCAGCCCCTGGTACGAAGTGAGTCAGAGGCCAGTCCACATGAGACAAGTCAAGAGAGGAGAAAGAATGAATGAATGAAAGAGAGGAAAGAAGGAAGGAAGGAGGGGGATAGAGAAAGTGATTGTTTTCAGTAGGAAAAATGCTTTCTGAGATTTGTTTTCCAGAATCAAAATAACTCAGCATATTAGAGAGCTTGAGGCACCTACCACACAATGTACTGCAGCTGAGGCTTCTTCACAGGGGGGAAGGAGACACCGCTTAGGTCTTCAGGGGTGCCTCTGTCATGGTTGAAGAGACCTTATGGTAGAGGAAGCTTCACTCTTCCCTCACGCGGGAAGAGCTGTCGAGAGACAGCCTCGGGTAGGCTCTGTAGTCCATGACCTGGGCTGCCCTTGTGTCTGTGGAGCTGTGGAATGGTCACTCTGTCACCTGCCCACTCACCAGGGCTGGAGACATGATAGATCTGGAAGGAAAAGCCGAGTGTAAACTTGTGTCACTGCTGTTTGTGACACAGGTGACAGTGAGGCTCCCAGGACCAGAAGATTTGAGGGTGTGACCTCAGAAGCCTGGCACCAAAGAAGGACTGATAAATGCTTCCGAAGGACAAGGAGGGATGTGGGTCCAGGAACCCATCTCTCGGTCCCATAGAAGAGCCACCCCCAGAGTCGCTAGGAGATGGGGTAGGGAAGGGAACTCCTGAAGGATATTCCAGCTATCTGAGTTTCAGTCTTCCCACATACACCAAATCCTGTAACAAGGATTTAGCAGCAAATTGTTTAGTTGGGGGAACAAACCCCAAAAAATTCTTGCAGGAATTAAAAAAGAAGAGGGAAGGAGAAAACCAGCAAAGGCTAGGCCCTGAGAAGGACCCTGCCTTGGTCACTTGGGGTTTAATCCCACTGGGGGTGACAGAGATACTTGTCTTACACGTGAGAAAGTTGGCTGCTTCCCCCCCCCCCCGTTCCTCGTTGGAGACATTAGTACTTGAGGCTTCCAAAGACTGAGCACATTTCTGTGGCCAGAGAAAGAGATTAAGGTGCTGGCTGGCTGTGTGGGAATTTAATGTAGGTGACTTCTGGGTTAGGCTACCAAGGCCTGGGCAAGGACCAATGATCAAATTTTCAACTCCACACTACACTGGGGATCTTGGGAATTCCTCTGGACTCTGTGAACCTCAGTTTAGATACTTGTAAAGTGAGAATACTAATATTTATCTCCTAGGAGGTGGTGATATTAAAAGGGAAAAAATTGACATGGGCAATACAAAGAAAGCCACAAGTGTCAAAGAGATCAACAGGAAATAGACTAAAAAACAGAAGTGGGGGGCTGGAGAGATGGCTCAGCAGTTAGGAGCACTGTTCTTCCAGAGGTCCTGAGTTCAATTACCAGCAACCACGTGGTGGCTCACAACCATCTATAATGGGATCTGATGCCCTCTTCTGGTGTGTCTGATGACAGCAACAGTGTACTCACATACATAACATAAACGAACAAACAAATCTTTATAAAAAGCAGAAGTGTTTGAGGGGAGAGGTGTGTATATGTGCACGTGTGTGTTATGTTGAATGTGTGGCAGATCAGAACAAATGTTCGGATGTCAGTTTCCCTCTTCACCTTGTTGAGGCAGGGTCTCTCTGCTGCTGCTCTGTGGACTCCCCGATGATTCCCCAGCCCCTGCCTCCACACCCTTGTAGCTGTGCTGGGATTACAGTTTGGAGGGACCACATCCGACCCTTTTACGTGGGTTCCAGGGATAAAACTCAGGTCTTTAGGCTTGCTGGATAAGGTAACCCTTCTGAGGTCATGTAAAACGTTTGGAACTCATGTCTAATGGCCACTCAGTGGCCTGCCACTGTCACCAGTCTTGACACCTATAGAAGAGGGGAAGAGAAGGAGGCCCCTTTTCTTCACCTCAGTTATAACTGAAAGAAACAGTTTTGCTTCTTCAATTTGATAGATGGAAGCAGAAGAAGCAGCTGCTAGAATGCCCTCTGAGGTGAACCTGGCAAGCTTACCTCCCAACTATCACAACGAGACCAGCACCGAGACCAGGGTGGGAAATAACACAGTCCACGTGCACCAGGAAGTTCACAAGGTAAGGGCTGTGGCACAGCCAAGGCTCCTTCCCACAGGCAGCCCGCTGGGGAACGGGGGGCTCGTTGACAGGTAGGGTACCAAGCTATGATGTTGAAGTGAGAGCTATAGAAAGCAGACTAAAACCCAAAGGAAGGGACGGTGCTGTTCAAGGGGACAGGCATGTCTCAGGCACTAAATGGCTTCTGCACTTCTTACACCATGTCCTGCAGCTGAGGCTTCTACTCAGGTGGGAAGGAGGCTCTGGCCTCTTAGGTTTCCATGGGTGCCTGTGTCAGGGTTGAAGAGACCTCATGGTGGGTGGGGCTTCACTCCTCCCTTAGGAGCTGCTCTTTCGTGACACAGCTCGTCTTAAGGAGGAAAAACCTTCAGCTGGGTGTGGTGGAGTACAACGTTTATCCCAGCAACTTGGGAAGCAGAGGCAGTTACCGGACAGCCAGTCCTGACTCAGAAAACAAACAAAAACAATAGGGAAACATTGTTTTTGAAAGGATAGGTTCTCACAACGTAGACCAGGCTGGCCTTGAACTCAGAGATTTACCTGCCTCACCATCTCTGAGTGCTGGCATTAAAGGCATATGCCACATGACCCAAGTTGCTACCAGCACAGGCTCTCAAGCATTCTGTGGAGCACCTGCCTGTGCAGAGCTCAGAAAGTATTGCACACATCCTTTTCCTAGAGAGGAAGAAGTGCATTGTGGGATAATAAAAGTGCCCAGGGAAGGGTTAAAGAATAAATAAATAATAAAATAAAAAGGTCACCATTCCTTTTCACGGGGATGAAATATTCAGGTGAAAATTCTAAAGCATGAGCCAGGCGTGTTAACTCCTGTCTGTAATCCCAACGCTTAAGAAGTGAAGAAAGGAAGATCAAGAGTTCAAGGCCAGCCTTGGCTATCTAGTGACTTGGAGGCCAGCCTGGATGACTTGAGACCTTGGAGGAGGAAAAAGAGAGCAAAGGAGAAGAGGGTGGTGCCCTGCTGCCTTGCAGATTGGCCCTTGCTGCCTGGGAAGCTGAAGCTGATCCCTTTCTGTATATTGGCCACATTCGCTTGTCTCTGGCTGTCGACTTTTGAGGTAGTAAAGCTGGTATCGACTTTATAGATAATGTCAAAATGAGAAACCCAAATCAGGAAGAGAAGTGACTAGATAGTTGCTGGCAACTGAGCTGGGGCTCAGAGGACACTTTAGACCACGCAGACTCATCTTTTGTCCTGGCCTTGGAGGAGGAGGGAGTGGCTGCCTCCTTGCTGATCTAGGACAGAATCAGGTAGCCCAGAAGCAGGAACAAGATCCCTGTGTGAAGAACTTTCACCATCTTGTCGCTTATGGAGACATTTGTTTGGTTAGATGCATGGATGGGATTTTTATTATTTATTTATTTATTTATTTGAGACAGATCCTCCTGCAGCCCAGTCTGAACCCCAATTTACTTTATAGCTAAGGATGACCTTGAACGCCTGATGCTTCTGCCTCCACAGCCCAAGTGCTGGGATTACAAGCCTCTGCTATCACACTGGTCAGACTGGAATTTTGTCAAAAAGAATCTTGACACCGAGAGCCAAGTGATGAGCTCCAAGAGTGATAAAAATAGCTGGTGTTGAGTACTTAGTAGGTGGCAGGCGCCAGTCTTGTGCTGTCCACTATCACCTTGTTCCTCTGCACAGTCACCCGACAGTGTGGATTCTGAATATCTCCAGGAACTCTGTCCGCTGGCAGTAAGGTGATGACAACTCAGAAGGGAGCGCGGGCATCCCGTGCCTCCCACTTCAGAAAGTGAAAACAAAGTCTTGAGATTTTTCCCAGAATTCCTTGTTTCATTTTTACCATACCTGTGTTTGTCTGTAGATAACCAACAACCAGAGTGGACAGATGGTCTTTTCTGAGACAGTCATTACATCTGTAGGGGATGAAGATGGCAAGAGGAGCCATGTAAGTTACCATCTCTCTCCTTTCATGCCCCAGAGTAACGCACCTCTGTGCGGCATAGTCTGCAGATCTAGACTCTCCAGCCTTGTCACCGCCAGTGGGTCCCATTCCTCCATCGCCTGCCTGAGAGAAGGCTATGCCTTCAGATACCTGGACAAAAACAAGGGCTGCTGAATCTAGCTGTGATTTGTGCCTCAAATTCAAAAGGGGAACAAGTGAGATATATATATATATATATATATATATATATATATATATATATATATTCCTTTGGTGACAGACTGTGTGTTCCAGCTGATAAAATGTCTGTCCAGAGACAATGGGGGTGGTCCATGATTTATATAACCCTAACTCTGACTAGGTGGTTTGTGAACCAGTACCTAAAGGTGAAGAAGGCTGTCTGTTACCCCTGGCATCAGACTCCGGTCCTCATAACTGCTGTTGCAGTTTGCCTGTGGCTTAGCCAAAAGGTGTGCTGGATTTTGTAGGATTATAAAGTCCTACAGTTGGCAGGGATGTGACATGCACTAAAGTCAGGGAGAACCCAATGGGAGTCACAGATCAAATCTCCAGGCCGGAGGAGAATTCCCCGCAAGTGGATGTGGTCACAGGAGACAATATGCTTCCTTGTGGGGGACAGCCTCTTTGACCAGCTGTCTCCCATAGCCCTGGCAAAGGTATCTGGGACTTGTGCCCACTCTTGACCTCACTGCTGAACTGGGATTACTAGGAAGGGGGAGGTGTTTTGGTTGGCAGTCAGAACTTTCTTTTTGTTTCTTTTTCTGCTTGTTTTGGCCTAGTACTTAAATGTGGGGGGAGTTAGTAGACATTTACCACAGGCTGGGGGCTGGTTGGGCTGTGTGACAGAGGCTGCCACCTTCCAAGGGAGAATAGAGGGAGATGTAATGAGTGCTGCTGTGCACTGGATGCTGTGGACTGGAAGGGGCAGAGCCAAAAGCCTGAGCTTTCTTTTTGTTTTTTGCTCTGTGAATGGGGCACCTCAGCTTCCTAGTTATCAGCTCATACACTGTACCTTTTCCTTCTTCTTGAAGGAAGACTAAGCCAGGGCTAACAAGGGCAGGAAGGGAGGGCGGCAGGTACCCTTTATTTATTTATTTTTTTTCAAATTAACTTTTATTTGAAATTACTCTTCCCTACAAGTATTTTAGGATCCTAAACAATAACCCATGTAACCAATGTCCCAATATCAAAATTTCTAACAGCAAGTTATACAGTTGTTCTAGGTAATAAATAAAAGTTGTCCTTCGGTGATTAAGGGAATACTTAAGTTTCCTTAAATTTAACATAAAAATCACACTTTAAGTTTATAAGGTTTAACATGTAAATTCAAATACATCATGTCTTATAGGAATTGCAAGCTTTTAATTTCTAAAAGGTGATTTAATTTTTAGGTTCAAAGTTATATTCTTCAAAAGAAATGTCCCACGTTTCTCCTAGAGCTTCAAACTTTCTACACTCAACTCTTCAACTGTTTCAGGCCACCTGACAAACCTAACAGGACTGGCTTACAAGTTCCCTTTTCTTTTAACACATATGTATGCGTGGGCGTGGGGAAGCCAGAGGACAACTTTAAGTGTTATCCTCAGGAACACTTTCCACCTCCTGTGATGCAAACTCCCATTGGTCTAGAGCTCACCAATGAGGCTAGGGCTGCCCAGCAAGGCTCCCATTTCCATGTGGTTTGCTGGTTTGGGGATTATATGCATGGAGCGTCATAGCAAGCATTTAGAACCCAGGTCCTCATTCTTGCAGGGCAAATGTTGGTTACCTGAGCCATGGCCGCAGGACAAGCTTTTGAAAGGAGAGAGAGAGAGAGAGAGAGAGAGAGAGAGAGAGAGAGAGAGAGAGAGAGAGAGAGAGAAGAGAGCCTCAAATCAGCCAGCCATGGCATGCCACAAGCAGTCTTCCTAACACTGGAGAACTCCTGAGTGAAGAAGGCAGGCTGCTAGGAGCCAGAGCCTAGGTTTGAAGCCATCAGAGTAGAAAGGGCATGGCAACAGATTCACAGGGCTGTCAATCAGAAAGAATGCCTTAGTCCTCACAGAGTTTCCCTTGACTCCAGGGACACCCTGGAGAATGATGCTCAGATTATAGAGGCCCATGTGCATGTTACACAGGGCACAACCACATTACACAGGCCTAATCGAAATACAGCCTTGCACACCCTCACCCTCTCCAGCCCTAATGAGGGCCCTATAGCAGGTTTCAGTTACTGTTGACAGGATTGTGATTCTAAGAGCTGTGGGTGGGTAAACACACAGGACCTCAAAGATGCTAAGAGAATCCCTAGGCCAGAGGACAGCTGCTAGCTCATCTGTGCTGGGTGCTGCGACTTCTGCCAGATTTCTTGAGTGTGCCTGGCCTTGTGGGTCTGTGTGTGGCCCAGCTTAGGTCATCAGTTGAAAAGTCTACATGGCCCGTATTCATCGGGTAACAGAGGACATAAACATGGCACTTTGTGTGGTGCATCATCTGAACCCCTTTGTGAGGTAGCCTCCATGAGGCAGGACACTAGAGGGGAGCCACATAGCCAAGCCAGAGGATGGAGGCTTATCACAATTTTTCCTTGGTTTTTGCTTAGGCCCTGGGAAGTGAGAGAGTTGAGTTTCTCTATGGGAACAAATGTCACTGTGATTGGCCAGAAGGGAGTCCTGAGGTCGAGTGCTTTTCTCCCAGAGCCTGACTCTTCTTCCTGCTCCCTATTAGACTTACAGGGCTTTAGAGCAGAGTGGGGGCTTTACAAGCTCGCTTTACAGAATGGCATTTGACAGAGGCCCTGTATCTACTTCAATAAGGGCCCAGCTAGTGTCACGGGGTCATGTCAAGTGTCAAGAAAATGGCATCTAGTTACCAATTCCCTCAGCACTCTTCATTTAGCTACCTGCCCATCCTTGGCTCTATCTATCTATCTATCTATCTATCTATCTATCTATCTATCTATCTATAGTGTGTGGTGTGGTGCATGCGTGTGTGTGTGTGTGTGTGTGTGTGTGTGTGTGTGTGTGTGTGTAGGTCAGAGAACAACTCGTGCAAATCAGCTCTCTGGAGATTGAACTCGGGTCCTTAGGCTTTGGTGGCAAGCATCATTACCTACAGGGCTCTTCTATGAGTCCTTGTTTGTTTGTTTGTTTGTTTAAGGCCGTTCTGTAGCCCTGATTGATTTTGAACTTTGACATGATCCTCCTTCCTCTGTGTTCCAAACACTTGGATTATACCTGACTCTTGAGCTGGTTCTTTTCATTTCATTTAGTTTTGTATGTGTGCTAGTGCTTTGCCTGCATGTATGTAAACACATATATACATGTGTGTGGCCCACTGGAAGAGAATGTCTAATCCCTTGGCACTGATGTTACATGAGTCCCCATGTAGATGATGGGAAACAAACCCCCGGGCCTCTGCAACAGCAGCATGTTTTCTTAACGACTGAGCCGCCGCCCCGGCCCCGAGGGCTATCTTTAAAGGATGTAAAGTTTCTTTCTCTGAGCAGGAAGCTGTGGAGGCCAGATCACCTCTGAAGGATCACAGCAGTGGTGCACTGTCACACTGTCCCACATCATAGTTCTGTATCTTACTGGTTTTTACAGGGGGCTCTAACAACACTTCACACTAAACTGTCCCATGCCGCAGAGCAAAAGTCACAACCCACTCAAACCTCCATATGCCATACACAGCGCTAAATGTTTTGGATTTAAAATTCCCAGATGAATTCAATTAAAAGTGGTCACCAGGCACAATTCCCTTTCCTTCTCTATAAATATGGTGTTCATATACATATGTATGGTCACCCGAGGAGGTTCATGGAAAGTTCCAGACAGTAACACTATATGCCTGTCTAGAACTTTCACAGTCTATGTAAGGCACTGGTCTGTTTTTACACTCAGTCGTGAGAGGGTGAACGCCCTGAGGCGTGTAATTTCACCTGAGCGCCTCAGCTGATGCAGATAGGGCCTGACGTCTTTGTAAGGGGCTTTTGTGTTGAGCCTTCAGCCAGGCCCCTTCTCGGGCCAGTGGGCAGGCCTACCATTGTGCTTCCGTCGTCAGGGGAGTAGAGGGAAGTGGCAGTTGGAAGCTGGGGAGGACAAGCCATTTTGCATTATCAGGAAGCTCTTCTTCATAGAGGAGTCTGGCCTACTTAGCCAAGCTACCATTTTGCAGGGCTCTGTCTTCTGATTAAAACACGTCCTGCAGCTACACGATCTAGCATGCCTGCATTGGCCCTCCTTCCTAGATGATATAAGAGTGAGCCTCTGTTTTTCCACCCAAACACACCTAGCTTGAAGCTATGGGTTCATTCACATCTAATAAACTCCAAGGCCTCGGGTGAATGGATTTCATCACCAAAGCCATACAGGCAGTGGAAACACGAATGCCTTAGTAATTTCTTTGTTCAAGCGAGTATCTGGTGTTGACATCATCCTTCTGTCTGGAGGTGATGGATGAAGGCAGTGTGCCTGCCCTTGCTGTGACTGCAGAACCAATGGCTTCCCTGGTACGAAGTCACCTTGCCTGTTGCTCCTGTTGCTCCTGGGGAAGATGGAATGTTACACCCTGACAGAGCTTAGGGCAAATGTCTCTCTCTCTTTTTTTTTTTTCCCATGAGAACTTGAACATAGCATCCCTGGGAGACAAAGAAATGAATGGGAGGAGAAAGTGTGCCCAGTGACCCGAATCCAGCTCAGGCCTCTCCTGCCCCCAGCCTGGGCACACAGCGCAGAGGAAGGCTTGCATGGGGGTGCCTTTGTCCCCTCCATACCCTGCTCTCTGCTGTGGCCTGCCTGTTAAATTAATGGATGTGCTAGAGATGTCAGGATGCTGGGGATTAGGGTGCATGTGTGTGTGTGTGGGGGGGGGGGGGCTGGCTGGCCAGTGAACCTAGGGTCCCACCTCTTTCTACCTTCCCAGTGTTGGGATTACAAGGTGCAGACCACTATGCCTGGCCTTTTAAAGTTTTTTTTTTTTTTTAAGACAGATTCTGGAGATTGAGCTCAAGTCCTCATGCTTGGCTGACTGAGCATGCGCATGCACCCCATGGGGAGGGTACAAGCCTCCTGCTAAGGCAGCTGAGGCAGTTTCTAGAGACTCAGCCCCTTGAGAAGTCCTGCTGGGTCAGGCCAGCTCTGAGGACTGAAGTGTAGCCCTTTCCTTCGGTCGGCCACAGTGCAAGATGGAGAACATACACAAGATTGGCAGGAGGCAGGCATCCGACACTCCCTCATCCCCACAACCTCTGCCTTCTGGGAATCCATGCAGAAGATTGGCAAAGGCTCTGTGCACGCTCATTATTGAGGATAAACAATGAAAGCTGGGCTGTAATTGGCCACTGCCCTGGTTCCCAGCAACCTGCTGGGGGAAAAGACCAGGACCCAACAGCAAGCAGACGCTGTCTGGGAGAGCCCCGCTGCCTCTGTCTGGGGAGGAAGCTGTGGGACAGTTACTTCAGTCTGGGTGCTTAGCTGAAGGTCCTGGCCACAAGCTGATCTTTCTGTTGTGGCTCTGTGCATGCGTCACGTAGCAGCAGACAAGAAGAGGAGCTGATGGTCAGAGTGTAAGTCCTGGTAGCAGGTGTATGCCTGCTTCTGTAGAAGAAATCAGACCTGGTGGGAAGCCTCTTGGGCTGCTGTGACCCTCCATGGTTAGTCCCTAAACCATAAAGAATGTGATGCCCTTACATCAGACCAAGTAGAAGACCCTTAATACCACGGGAGAAAAATCACATGGAAAATTGAAGAACTCTGCCACCCTGAGACATGGATAATTACTCCCAAGTAAAGATGGCGTGGGGAGACACATTCATGGGGTTGGTATGTCCTCAACCAAAGTGTCCTCCAAAAAGGAATCTGCCATCTGTGAATGATTTCATGTCTTGAATCGAAGCACTGTGGTCTTAATAAATGAGTTTCAGGCCAGGAATGTAGCTCGGTTGGTCGGGTACTAGCCAAGTATGGATGAGGCCTAAGTTCCGTCTCCACCACAGGGATAACAGGGCACGGTGCTGCACACCTAAAACCCAAGCACTCAGGATGGACACAGGAGGATCAGATAATCAAGGTCATTCTTGACTACATAGTGAGTCCAAGGCCAGTTTGAGCTACATGAGACTGCTTCTTTTGTTTGTTTGTTTTAGTTTTGTTTATAAACTCTTTGTGTATCTCAATCCCACTCATCTTCCCATTCCTTCATATCTGTCCTCTGCTTTTGCAACCTCCCCTACAAAAGAAAATTAAGCAAGCAAGCAAGCAAACAAACAAACAAAATCTCACTGTGGAAACTGTCACACAGTATATTTGCTCACACATCTTTACTTGCAAATGCTCACTGCAAATGAGTCCTGGCTTCTGCGACACTATCAGTACTAGATGCTCACTGGGACTCCTCTCCAATACTCTGTTGCAGCCTTCACATGCTCCAGCAGTTCACAGATAGGGTAGACGTTGGGGTGGGCCAACTCCAAGCCCTGGATCTGGGCTGGGTGGTAGCTGGGTTGGTCAGCCAGCCTGATCTCCCGAACCCACTGGATCTGGGCTGGGTGGTAGCTGGGTTGGTCAGCCAGCCTGATCTCCCGAACCCACTGGATCTGGGCTGGGTGGTAGCTGAGTTGGTCAGCCAGCCTGATCTCCCGCATCCACAGCACCAGGACAAGCTCTGCACCCAGTGCTGCAGCTACCAAGGGGCAGAGCCGCCTCGCCCGCTCACATGACTCTGTCTTTAAAAAACAAGTAAATAAGTTTTATTTTGGTTTAATGTAAATTGGTATGAAAAGATAAGAGGATATTTTCAACAAAACTGGTAAGAAAATCAATTTCAGAGAGGTACTTACATAAGTTGTATAAGATATACATGTATCACATAAAATATCTCATTTTTAAGGGAAAAAGTATGTATAAAAAGCTTGATAAAATATACAGTAGAAACCTCTGGAGGAATTTCTATTTGTATTGACCTTATAGATTTACTGTTTTGAAAATATTTTTAATAGGATAGAGAGATGACTCAGTGTAAGGGTGCTTGCTGCCTTTGCAGAAGACCCTAGTTCGGTTCCTAGGCCCCATATCAGTGGGTTCACAGCTGTCTGTGACTCCAGCTCCAGGGGATCCAACTCCTTTTTCTGGCTTTCTATGGGTACCTGCACACATGTGGCATACACATAAAACAAAAAAATAATCTTTAAAGTCAGCCTCAAAGACCTTGTAGATTCCGCATAATTTCAGTATAGACAAGTATTTTTGCTGAGTGAACCTGGAGGTCAGCCACTTAGGCAAAGGCTGAATGCACCTAGGGTTAGGAGAGGTCCTACAGAGTTTCCCACCTGAGCATTGCACTCAAAATGTCAGCAATTCCTCAGGCTTATTTCTGGGCAGCCTTGGCTCTCCAGAGTGTCTCAGTTGGTGGTCCTCAGGGAGGATCAAGTAGAAAAAAGAGCTTGTCTGTGGGTGTGCTCAAACTCAAAGGGGTGGCCACTGAGATGAAGTTGAAGCAAACAGTCTCACTTCACAGAGAAGTTGAGCTCACTCTGCCAGCTCTCTCAATGTCCGAGAAAGGTCAGATTTGCACTGCAGGCTGTCCCAGGGAGAGTGGGGTGTTGGGGAGCAGATAAGGAGCTGGGAAGGCCCAGCAAGGCCCAGCCCCGTGCTCAGTCTGTGTGAATTCATGGGCTGAGTCACACAAGGGAGGAGGTGATGGCAGCTTAGAGACTGTGGCCTCCACCTCTGAAATCAGCAAGCCCTCCTTCCCTCTACCCTGCGTCCCTGTTCCTCCCCTTCCCATGGGTGTTTAGATGCCCCAGCAGAAGTTCTTTAGCAAGTTAATTAAGAGCTGTTCACACACCTATTAGCTGTGTGACTTTGATTAGTGTTTTAATGATTTTTGTGCCTTCATTTCCCCTTAGGTAAAAGTGAGTCTCTCACATTTCCTTCCAGCTAGGAATGGTTATTTCAGCATTCAGGAGGTAGAGGCAAGAGGATCATGAGTTTAGGGATATCTTTGGCTACACAGTAAGTTTAAGACTAGCCTAAGCTACATGAGACCCTGTTATTATATTTTGACTATCTCCAATCCATGCCCTAGTCATTTACCTCATTCACTACTTATTCACTAGCATGTCCTTCTGGGGCCTATTGCCTTATAGGCAGGTAAGTGTAAAGGAGCCTCTAGCATCAAAGGGAACCCAGGTCCAACCAACTAGCCAGCCAACCAACCAACCAATCAACCAACCAACCAACCAGCCAGCCAACCAACCAACCAATCAACCAACCAACCAACCAATCAACCAGCCAGCCAGCCAACCAACCAACCAATCAACCAGCCAGCCAGCCAGCCAACCAAATAAGTAATTACAATAGGAATGCATAACTTATTTCTTTTTTAGGATTGTGTGTGTGTGTGTGTGTGTGTGTGTGTGTGTATGCATGTGTGTGAAGTACTTGAGAGGCCTAAAGAGGGCATCAGTCCCCTGAGCCAAGTCTGGTCCTAGACTCCTGCCTCAGCCTCTCCAGTGTATGGGTGTATACCACATAGTTTCTAAAGCAGAGGCTGAACTAAGTAGAATACCCTGAGGGGACTTTGTTGGGTGGGTTGGTAGGGATTCTGCATAATCTGCTATTTTTCTGCTTGCTCTGTAGGCCAAGACACTAGCTGCCCCGTTGTTCTAGACTTTAGGTATTGTAGACATGGGAGGGAGGCAAGGACTGCTCTCCCTATCAGAAGGTGATGTGCTCCAGCACCAAAGCTTTTATTCTTTACGTTTCAGTTCCTCAGGCGTAAGGTGCAACAGGTAGCGTTTCCCCAATGTGTGCATGCAGCTTAAGGAGCCAGATGTACGTTCACACTGCTTCTATGCAGCTGCCATCAAAACCTTCGTCTCCTACCCCAGAGTCTTGTGTAAGACAGGAGGGCTTCCTTCTCATCTTGAAAGCAGGGGAGACTCAAGCCCTTTGCATTCTTGATGGGCTTCCTGGAAGAGGTGGTGATTAGACTGTATTTGCAAGGGTATCTGGGAAGGAGTTGCATGGGGGAAGGGCATTCCTCACTGAAGCATAGTTTGTTCAAAGCCAAGAAGACAGGAACCTTAAGAACTGCAGAACACTTATTTTGAATGCCAGACCATGGTAGGAACAGCAGCTGAAGCTGGGAAGGGGTGGGGATTGGGTCAGGAGACTCGGAGAACCCAGCCAAGGAGTCAGGAGGCATGCTGAGTTCTGTGTTCTGTGTCCACAAGGCTTTATCACTTTCTGTATTCCGTATATGAGCTATCACATGATTCCCCAAGCAGAGAGCCAGGAGGACACAGCTTGGGTGGCGGAGGTCATCTCTGAGAATGCAGCTTTGCTCAAGCTCAAATCCCAAGTCCCAGTCGGGCTGCAGAGTCTGCATCCCGCAAGAGCCTGGCTTCGGGCCTAGAAGTCTGGGACGTTTTACTTGAAAGTGGAGCATGGGCCAGATAACTCACACTGATTGTCCCCCAAATCTGGTTAGGCCAATGCCATTAGCTGCAGAGATCACAATGAGTTCTGTGACCTCTGGATGTGTAGGGACCACACCGTGTCTGGTGCAGGCGTGTGGCTGTCTTTCTGCCCTGGGAACTTGGAGATTCTTCCAGGCACTGACCCAGCGGCCTTTGCATCCTGTTTGTCAGATCTGTGGCGTCTTGCCCTTCTTTGCCCTTGGCGTGGTTCTGAAAACCACAAAGCTGTAAGCCCATCTTGTTTTGTTTTTAAAATAATATCACAAATGTAATAATAGCAGGGTCTGCCATGCTCCCCATGGCTAGCCCCTCATTCGGTCACTGTGACTCAGATGTGATCAGATGAAGGAGCCCCTGCCCCAACCCAGCCACTTGTGAGCCAGGGTAAATACAAGCTGTGGAGAAGTGACTAGGAATTCCATAATACCTAGTGATTACGGCGGCAGCGAAGTGTCTACACAGTGAAAGCTAACATCGACTGCTGTGTGCCAGGTACCTTGTGAGGGTTTCTAGCATCCTTCCCACCATCTGCATGATAGCTGGGCGGGGAAGATACCCACTGACCCCATTTGACAGATGGAATGATGGAAGCACAGGGAAACAATCCAAGCTAGTAGGTGGCAGGACCAATACCAACAGGAGGGGTAGAGCTTTGAAGTCCTTGCTAACTCCAACAAACATGTCTTTCTTCAGTGAAGGTTTTGTTTATTTGCTTGCTTGCTTCTATTTTTTTTAATGGCCTGATCTCATGCAGCCCAAGCTAGCTTCAAACTTGCTATATAGCTGAGGATGACCTTTAGCTTTTGGTCCTCCAGGGGTAGTGGTGGGGACAAGTGGATCTCAGGGTCTCACTGGCCAGCCAGTCCACCTAAAACAGTGAGCTGCCGGTTCACAGGGACACGATCTCCAGCAATAACGTGAAGAATAATGAAAAATAAAGAGATTGGATATCAATGTCTGGTCCTCCCCCCACCTTAAAAAGAAAGACCCAGCTTTCCATTCTTGTGGGTGTGTACTCAGGAGTGGGATTCCCAGAACATGGGATCTTTTTTTTAATATGTATATGGGTGTTTTGCCTACATGTATGTCTGTGTGCCAGTCTCCTGCCTGGTGCCTGAGGTGGCTAGATAAGGGCACGGGATCCCCTGGAACTGGAGTTATAGAAGGTTGTAGGCTGTCATGTGAATGCTAGGAATCTTACCTGGGTCCTCTGGAAGAGCAGCCAGTGCTCTAACCACTAAGCAATCTCTTCAGCCCCTCACGGGGCGTTTTGTTTTTGGGTTTGTTGAACGGCTACAATATAGCCTCCCACAGTGACTTTTGGTTTCAGAACCTGTGTCTGCCACAAACATATATTCCCTGTCTCAAATCTCATCATTGCAGGCACTGGGAGATACACACAGGGACCTGACTTGAAAAATTATTTGACTGTTTCTGGTGTTGCCTCAATACTTAGGAGGCCGAGGCAGGAGGATTTCAAGTTTGAAGCCACTCGTGGGTACATAACAAACCCTGTCTCAAAAAGAAACAACATAATAGTCAAACCCCAAATAACTCCTGTCTCTCTTGCCCTCAGATGAGGTAGCACTTTCCCTGTTCTGACTCCAGAAGTCACCTCTGTAGTGTGGCAGCCCCTGCCTTGGGGCTCATATATGTATAAGACCCAGAAGAAGACTTATATACTTCTTCCAGCCAGCACTACTGGCCCCACATTCTCAGCCCGGACTGGGGTCTCTAGTTAGTGTGTGCAAAGCTACCCACGGTTATACACAGGCTCACAACTTGAGCTCTGGGATCACACGATGAGCTTTTGGTAGCTTTTAGGAATCCATGTCCCCAACATCTCCATAGGAAACCCCACACCCACTCTCCTGACTCCTGAGAGACATCCCCACCACCACCCCTGTTTCTCCACCAGGGACACCAGATCTCAGAGGTTCCCCAGGGAGATTTTGTGGCACCAGTGAAGTTTTGAGTCCCAGAGGCTTCTTGGGAGATAGGCCCAGGTCATGTCGGCTCTTCCTTTGGAGTGGGATGCAGAGTCAGTAGAAGGGAATGGCTGGGATGGGATGAACAGGGCAGAGGCCATGTTAACACCCTTGAGGAATGACAGCGGGCCACAGTTGGACAGGCGGAGCTGGTGTCCCACGTGAGGCAGAAAGTTGCTTCTCTGGCCACCTCCCCAGCAAGGGCCAGGAGATAATGGATGGAGATAAAGCCACAGACCTCGCCACTCTCTCTAGACCTGCTGTCACTTCTGCATCACAGAGTAGGAATAAGGCACTGGGGTGCGTTTCAGAATAGCACAGTACAGTAGAATTTGGAACATGGACGGCTGTGGTCAGAAGCTCTGCTGTATGGCACTGTGGGGAAGGGATTGAAGCAGTGAGCACAGCCACACACCTGTGATCCCAGTGCTGGGCGCCGACAGCTGGGGAATCAGGAGTTGGAGGATAGACTGGGCTACATAGCACACACCCCCACCCCAGTAAGAGGTGGAATACGTGTAAATATTTTCTTCTGACTTAATTTTTTTGGCTTCTCGGGGTAGGAAAGTAGTCGATTACAGAGGATGCATGTGATAAATCAGGAATGGTGTTTACTTTGCTTCTAAGGCAGTGACTCTGAGTTTCTAAGGGGTAACAGTGACCAAGGTGCCAGACCAAACAGATGAAAAACTGTATGTGTGCAGACAGGTCCCAGGCCAAAGAAAACGGAGCATTTCACAGGGTCTGGCAGCTCTACGTTGGAGAACTCACAGGGCCTGTTGGGTTCACTTCAAGTTCTTTAAGGAACGAAGGGCTGGGAGTGTGGTACAGTTGGCAGACTGCTCACCACACATGCCCAGGGCCCTGAGTTCGATTCCCAGCACTGTAAGGACCAGGTGAGGTGATGTATGCTTGTAGTCCTAACACTCAGGAGATGGGGGAGGAGGACAGGGGATTCAAGGCCATCCTTGCCTACTTGGTGAATTTGAAGCCAGCCTGTGCTATTTGTGACCCTGTTCCAAAACAAGACAAACAGAAGAAGATGTAATGGAAGCAAATAGGGCAGAACTCTGACATACCACACCCTGGGGCAGACATTACTGATATATTGTAGAATGATTTCCTTATGAGCACAGATATTTCAATACTTGAGCTAAGATAACACTACAAGCAGTTGCTGACAGGAGAGTGAAAAAATTGTATTTGTGACTCACTTCTCATCCCACTTGGGGTGCAAACGCCCCGTTTATTGATGAGGTACAGAGCTGGGGGTTGTACACTTTCTTCAGGACACAAAATGGTCAGACTTGGAACCTCATTTCTGGTTAGTTCAGGCTGTGATAAGCCTGGGGTTTCCTGTTACAGAGGGTAGGTCTGGGCGTGTCATGCCACCGAGAATTGGTGGCAAGGAGGGGGGTGCCTGATGCTGAGGGAGACACTGAAGACTGAGGCGGAGACCTCCTGGGAGTTCTGGCTGGGGAGAACAAGAGTTCATAAAGTACAGAGGGAAGAATTTTCTGAAAGGTTTTGAGTCCCAGGAAGTCATTTGTTATGTGTCACCCTCGGTCTGTGCTTGGAATGGAGTGGGCCCCAGTAGTTGAGTGGACATGGTTAATAGATGAATCAGAAAATGTAAACAGAATAAACAGAAGAATTCTTGAAAACAAGAGCCAGGAGAATGTATATGAAGTTGTGTGTGTGCCTGTATGCCTGTGTGTGTGCCTGTATATATATGTGTTGGTGTGTTGGTGGGGGGATTCATGTACTTCTATGTGTGTGTGTGTGTGTGTGTGTGTGTGTGTGTGTGTGTGTGTGTGTATGTGTACTTGGAGACCAGAGATTGGCATCAGGTGTCTTTTCTCTATCATTTTCCACTATAATTTTTGAGACAGTGTCTCTCATTGATCCTGGAATTTGCCTGTTCAGCTACACTGGCTGGCCAGAGAGTCCCAGGCTCCACCAGTCACTGTCCCCCAGCTCTGGGATTAGAGGTATGCACAACCACTCCTGGCTTTTACATGGATGCTGGGAAGTCATGTTTCCCGTGCATGTGCAGCAAGCACTTTACCCATCAAGCATCTTTCTGGCTTCGTGGATGAGTTTTATTAGGAAACTGTCCACGCTGATTGATTGCTTGTCTGACCTGCATTCATTCCTCTACGATCTTAGCATCCATTGTTTGCTGAGTGGTGCCCCTGAGGGTTGTCCCTGTTCTATTTTCAATCCCCATAACACTGTGACATGGATATTGTTTTGAGGAGTAGGACACTGGAGTTTAGGGGAGATAAATCTCAAAAGCTACAGTAGAGGAATGAATGATAGAACTAGAAGAAACAACTGTAAATTGTGGCCATCTCAGTTTTAAAAAAATGTATTTCTGATAGACAAAGCCATGGGCACTTGCAGCTGTAATTTTGGGTAATTTTGGAAGAGTTTCTCAAACCCCAGACCACCTGATTGCAATGTGTGCTATTTAGACTGAGCTTCACTGATTGGCACCAACTCCCTCTGCTGGAAACTGGAGACACATTCACAAAGGACAAGCAGAGACGACAACAGGCACAGTGACTGTCCCCTCCTCAGGGACTGCCAAGCCTTGTAGATCACAGGAGAAGACAATTGTGGTCTCTCATATCTCTGTTGTTCTGTGTGTGTGTGTGTGTGTGTGTGTGTGTGTATTATTCCTGAGTGTGCACATGTGTGCGTGCATGTGTAGAGGCCAGATGTCAATCCCGCGTCCTTTCCAGTCACTCCCTATTTATTTTAATTGTTTGTGAGACACGTTTTTCACTGAACTGGACGTTCACGAACTGGCCAGTGAGCCCTAGGAATCTTTCTGTCTGTGCTTTGACAGCACAAGAATCCATCCATATTCCTGTTCAGGCCCATGTGCTTGTTCACTGATGGAGCCATCTTTTGTCTCTCTTTTCCTCTTGCTGACGTTCTTAGCCACTGAGGCAGGGCCCTTTCTGAGAGTGGCATGCAGTGTCAGAAGATGCTGCCACTGGCCACAGTGCAGTGATGGGCTGTGGAAGGCACCACTCTAGATCAGCCTGAGTCCCCCACAGTTTCATCAGTTAGGACCCCTGAGGAAGAGTCAGGTCCAGGAGGCAGAGTTCTCTCTGCTTAGAATGGAGGAGCACCCAAGGTCAAAGATTAAAGGCAAATTAGTGTCCGACATCAGGGGTGCTTGGGGTTAAGAAGAGTAGGGACCCTGTCCTTCCCCAGCCTGGGAGCAGAAGGATGTAGATTCAGGTCTCTCTCCAGCAGCCTTTGCTTCTTCCCTTGTTTCCAGTGTCCCTGTCTTCAGAGACCTCCTCCCCTAGGGAGGACATGCATCTTGTAGCAGAAGGGCCAAGTCCAGTGTCAGTCAGGTCACTGCTACCTTATGTTGAATAGTTTCTCTGCACCCTACAACTTTCTGGGATTTAGAAGGCAAGAGGAAATCAAGAGAATTCATTTTCCCAGGTACCTACTATGTGCTGAGAACTCATTTTCCCAGATACCTACTATGTGCCGAGCTGTTTTCCCTCACTCCTGCCAACTGCCTAGCTGGTAAAATAAATCAGACATGTGGGGTTGGGCAGGCTTCTGGGTGTGCCCTGGGACACTTGCCCAAGGCTTTCTCCTTGGAGGCAAAGTGCCCATGTTTTCTACCAGCCCCTGAGGGTGAGGCAAAGACTCAACCACTTCTGAGGAAAATGAAGTCAAGCACGTTTCTTTCCACTGCAGAAGCAAATGAAAACCTTTGCCAGGCTCATTAACATGCATGGCTTAAGTTGAAAAGTCTAGAAGTTCCAGGAGCCTCCTTTGTGCCTTGCTGTGGAAGAATGCTGTGTGTAGAAGCAGGGAGAGGAAAAATATTCATAGAGAGGCGAGCTGGAAGGGCTTTGAAGACCAGGAAAGGCCCTGGGGTAAGGCTTCCTTCTGGACAGCAACTTTGGTTTTGTTCTGGGTAGCTTTGGATTTTATTCACTTTTTCCTACTTTTCAAGAGAGCTGAGGAAATTCTTTGTGATGTATTTTTAAACACTGGTTTCTTTTTATTTGCATGTGGAGCATATCTCTCTCTCTCTCTCTCTCTCTCTCTCTCTCTCTCTCTCTCTCTCTCTCTGTGTGTGTGTGTGTGTGTGTGTGTGNGAGAGAGAGAGAGAGAGAGAGAGAGAGAGAGAGAGAGAGAGAGATCAGAAGACAATTTACAGAAGTTTGTTCTCTCTGTCCATCATGTGGGTCTTGGGAATGAACTCAGGCCAGCAGGCTTGGCAGCAAGCACCTTTAACCAATAGGGTCCTCTCGCCCTGTGGTATATTTTTAAAGGAGAGTGATGTATTGGTGACTTAGAAGCAGAGGTCCTTAATCATGGGTACCCATCACCATCCTCCCAATCTACTCAGAAAAAGGCCATGTCTCTGTCTCCGTCCACTTTTTCTTTGTCTTCTGTCCATTTGTTTCTGAGGCAGGGTTCCTCACTGAAGCTTACCAACCCCGTGCGGCTGGCTGGCCACAGGGTTGCTCCTGCCTCGGCTTCTCCAGCACGGGCGCTCCAGGTGTTCCTCAGCACACCTAGATTCATGTGAGTGCCGGAGATCAAACTTAGGTTCTCATGTTCTCACACAGCAAGTGCTCTACCCACTGAGCCATCTCCCCAGCTGCTCTAACCTTTAAATTATTTCCTGCAATCTTGAGATTCTTGAGTGGAGACGGCCAGCTACATACTATCAGGTACCAATGCCATCACAAACACTTGTGTATCTGTTTTGTTTTTTGAGATACAACTCCCTTTTTCACAGGCTGGCCTTGAACTGGTTAAACATCCAAGGACATCTTCCAAACTCCCAATCCCCTGACCTCCCTCTCCAGTGTTTGTCGCTTTCCCCTCCCTCCCAAGACAGGGTTTCTCTGTGTAGCCCTGGCTGTTCTGAAACTCAGGCTGTAGACCAGGCTGGCCTGGAATTCCAAGATCTACCTACCTCTGTTTCCCACGTGCTAGAATTTATTTTTATTTCATGTGCATTGGTGTTTTTCCTGCATGTATGTGTGATATGCAATGGTGTCAGATCCTCTGGAAGAGCAGATCCTCTGCTGGGTCTTGAACTCAGAACCTCTGGAAGAGCAGCCAATGCTTTTAACCCCTATCTCCAGCCCCTTTTGCCACATGGACTTTTCCATCAAGGATGCAAATAAGCCACAAAACACTAACTCTAATATCTCTCCTTAGGTAGGGTCATTCTTACTTGTAATCTGCCCCCTAATCAATCTAGATGCAGTGTTCTGCGAGGGGTCCCCAGGCTTAAGTCAACTGCCAAAAAGTCTACATTGCAAAAAAGGTCAAAACTTCTGTTTTTATGGTTTGGTTTGTTTTTGACATAGGGTCTTGCTATGCTAGCCCAGGATAGCCTCAAACTTGTGGCATCCTCCTATCTTGGCCAACTCCAAGCAGCTACTAGCTGTTTTGAGTTTCACTCTGACTAGGCCTGGAACTCTCAGTGATCCTCCTGCCTCAGCTCTCCAAGCCCTGGGATTACAGATGCATCACCACACCCTATTCTTTGTGCTAGTCTTTAAGGGTAACTACAGATCAGGCAGGGGAAGGATTCCAGATGTGTGGGCTAAAATCTGGGTGCTGCAGAGGTCAGAAAATCAGGTAGGGCAGCACGTTGGGAACAGTTCCCAGAAGCTATGTCAAGAGCAGTTTGGATTCCAGGTTATGCTTGGTAGGGAAGGTAGGTGATGTTCTTAGAATAGAGGGCTCACAGGGGCTCTGCCTTGATGAACTCTTTGTGAGTTTGGTCCCTTGAGCTGGGCAAACCCAGAGCTTAGCCATCCCCAGCCTTCTTGCTAACTAAACTCAGACCTTATGTGCCAGGTGGTTAATTTGCAGAGTCAAGGAGAGCCTCTTTTTGGTGACAGGAATGTGAGGGTCCTGTCCAGTTATCCCCTACCTGATGTTAGTCATGAGGATGCAAGGTTGTCCCTCTGCAGGTCGCTGGGTGAGCGAGGAACAAAGCCACAGGAGGTCACACTTAGCTTGGTATCATCAGGGTCACCATCTCCTCAGCTCTAGGACTGCAGCCCCCACCTCAGGGTCACTGGGGAGGCGCTGGTTTTTTCCACTTGAGTCCTCCTTGTCACATCGATGTCCTACAGAGCATTTTAGATGCAGGCTGTTCCTGAGGCCTGGAAGGCGGCTGTCTCCTCCAATTACGTGTTGATTGAATTAGTCCAACACTCAGCCTTCTCCAGGGCCCTCAGCCCCCACCCTTTCAGAATGATTACTCTCAGCGACATACATGCGGACGCGGGTCACCAGAGGGAATTGTGGGGAAGGGGTTGGCTAGTGGCTGGAGGTCAGCATCTTTGCTGATTTATATAGGGGACAAGATATGGCGTGAGGGAAGGGAGAGCACTCTCTGAGGACAGTGAACCTCACTGATGAGCTGAGGCTGTAGGCAGGGAGAGTCCAGTTGGAAGAGTCTTGGACCTGGGTTCTATCACCACCAGCACCATATAAACTCGGCCTGGTGACATTGGGTGTGTGTCGGGCGACATCTACCAGAAGACCACTGGGACACGGGTTCTTTACCAGCTGTTCAGCTACTACTACGCTGGGTGTTTGGAACCCAAGCACAGCTCTGAGCATTTCTCAGGGTGAGCTTTTAAGCACAAAAACCTTATCCTGGGTGGACACAAGCTCAGTTGGCCAGAAGCAGAACTACCAAAGCCAAAAAGCAAGGTTAGTGCAGTTAGGAACTCATCCAGAACTGTGGGCTTGGATGGGTTAGGTCTTTGTTCTTATTTTTGGTGACTGTTGCTGCTGCATACATGCTGGGTTCCAAGGCTTGAATGGTGCTTCCGTCATGGTGTCAGTTGCGCTAAGATGTATTCCTGAAAACCTGCACTCAGTGGGTAGAGGCAGGAGGATCAAAAGTTCAAGTTCATTCTTGGCTAACTAATGAGTCTGAGGCCAGGACACCTGAGACCCTGCCTCAGAACAATCTGTCTGCTCCATGTGTGGGAACCCCCTTTTATGTCTGATTCCGAGAACCCCAATCAGAGCCCCTGCCCCAAACCCCATCCCTGGGAGGAGCTGGCCCCCAAAGAGCCCCTTTGGGAGGGTTGGGTGAGCAGAAGTCTGGCCTTCTCTGTCTGTCTCTAGCACCAAACACTTTCTCTAGGGACCCAGGTCTGGATTTAGTTACTGGGAACCTGGCAAGAACTTGGTCGTCTGCCATTTCTGTCCCTAACTTGATCACATGGCTCGGAGCTTTGCTGTGCCTTGCAGTGTGGCCTTTGTAGCACTGAATCTCAGATTTAGGGGGCAGGGGGCAGCGGCATGGGAGAGGGTGAGAAGGCTTGACCCAGCTCACCTCTGCTCCACTGACCTAAGGGAGGATGGATCGGGGAGCACGGCAGGTGGAAGGAGCCGTGAGAGCCTGGGGAGAGGAGGGGTTCTCTTTGGCATCATTTGCACCTTTGTCGGGGTATCAGTTCTAAAGGAGGAAGTATATTTTGGCTCATGATTTTAATCTGTGGTGAGCTGGTCTTGGGGACTGTGAAGAAGCAGAACATCATGACAAGGAACACATACGTGATAGCCCAGGGCTGCTCAAACCACGGCCAGAGAAAGACAGGAAGGGAAGAGAAGAGGAAGGGAGGGAGGAAAGGAGGGTAGGAGGGAGAGAAGGAGGGAGAGAGGGAAGAAGGGAGGGAGGAAGATTGAGGACCAGGAAGAAGTTTTAACTAAAGCAAAACTTGGCCCAGTTCTCCAGAGAAAGTGCTCAGGGACTCAGGCTCAAAGAATGTACTGGGAAGCCCTGGAGGAGTGCGGTGTGAGACTTCATGCCCAGGCAGTGGGATCAGGTCCTGAAGCGGGTTGCTAGCTGCTCTGTAAGGATCTGGGGCTGATGGAAAGGCAGCTGTGAGAGGAGTTCTGGTGTAGGCTGTGGGTTAGGGACAGTGTGTACCCCTTACCTGAGGGTGCTGGTGGGGGTGCGTCCTCCTGGGGTGAGGATACACTGTCCCCTCCTCCTCCCTGGGTTGTGGAATGTGGGAGGGAGGGGGAGTTGGCAGGAGCCGACCACTGCCCAGACCTTTGCTGATGCTAGCACTTACAGACAGATAGTAGGGCCGCCGGCTGGCACCGGCCCCTGGCTCCTGCCTGGATTTTCCACCGAGCTGTCTCCATAGCAAGGGCCAGGCCAGAGCCCTGGGTGAGGTTGCCCCAAAGCTCTGAGCTGGTAGGACAACTTGCAGCCCCATCTCGGGGAAAGGCTGCAGGCCCCACTGTGTTGGAGACAGATGTGCAGTTTTCATTACTGACTCCTGGAACTGGCTTCATTCTGAGGTCAGAAAAGGAGTCTTAGTAGTAGGGAGAGACTGACATAGAGGTCCCTGCATAGCCACATAGCACACACACACACACACACACACACGCACACGCACACGCACACACACACCCAACCCCCCCCCCCCCCCACACACACCCATGCACACACACACACACACACACACCCAACCCCCACACACCCAACCCACCCACACACCCCCCCCCCACCCCACACACCCACACACACACACAGCACACACACACACATACACACATTTGTACACACATGCACACACACACCCGCACAGCACACCCACACCCACACAGCACACCCACACACATACAGCACACACACACACACACACAGCACACACACACACACACACAGCACACACACACACACACACACACCCGCACAGCGCTCACACACACACACACACACACACACACACATGCACACACACACATACGTGCACACACACGCACCTTAGAATTCGCTGATGTGAAAATCAGCTGAACAATGGAGCCCACCCACCCTTCTGGGTATCTTGAATCAAGGTCAGCCTAAAAGAGCTGACCAGCATGGAGGGTTCCCCTTCCTCAAGAGCTCTGGAACATTCACTGCCTCACACTGTCACCTCCTGCCCCCTGCCTGCCCTTACCTCTATGTTAGCGCTAGTCTCTAAAGCCCTTAGGGTCAAGTACAACCCTGCCACTCACTGGTGACCTTTGCAAGAGACTGATGATCTCCCTGCCTCAGTCTCCATGTATGTAAAGCAGGCTTCTCGGCCTAGTGTAGGAGAGAAGGTGGTCTGAGGGCAGTGAGTGGGAGGTGATTGACAGGTGGTGGGAGGGGTGTGGAGAGGGGTGACAGGTGGGGCCTAGCCTGCAGCACTGGTCACTTGCTTTATACTTTCTGCCCTCTCTTGCCTGCTTCTTGTCTTTGGTGAACTGATCAGTCTTGGGTCCCTCCTGCCTTTCTAGGTCCTTGTCCTCTCGGATGTCCTTGTCTGCTAACAGAGGGCTCTGGGAAGCTGAGTGGTGGTGAGGTAGAGCCCTGGTGTAAGCCCTAGGCTGGTAGTCATTCAGTAGGAAAAATATTCACTTACTAGAATTGGCCCCACTAGCCCAAACTGAGGCGAATCAGGTTGCTGGAGTCTGAGACGTCAATGGTGCTTCCAGCCTGAGGTGTGGGCTCTGGAGATGGGCGCAGAAGTGGGAGGCCATGGCCTGTTAGTATAAACAGAAAGGATTTATCCAGTAATCACAAAGATGTTAGCTTAGACGCAGAGGTGGGCCGTGGGTAGATGCTAACAGAGGCTAAAGACGGTCTGAGATAATGTAGCGTTAGGCACAGGGCATTCTAACACTCCAATCTGGAAATTCTAATTGGTCACCTTTGTAGCATCTTTAACACAGGTGAGGCCTTGCCTAGGGCGTCCAGTTCACAGTTGTATTGGAGTTAATTGATCCTGCCAGGGCCCTATCTCCAGAGTAGGGGAGTCCTGAAGTATTTGGTGGCTCAGATGTCAACATAGGAATTTTGGGCAGGGAGAGCAAATCTGAGATGATGCATTAACGTTTTATTTATTGGTTATGTTTGTCGGGGCAGTGCACTGCTCGTGGCATGAGCGTGGATGTCAGAGGACAACTTTACAGAGCGGTTCTCACCTCCCCCTTCTCATAGATCCTGAGAATAGAACTTGAGGTCATCAGACTTATATGGCAAGCATGTTTATGGGCTGAACCAGCTTGCCAACCCAAATGGGGCATTTTGAGACTAGTAAGAATGGCAGACAAGAGTGCCCCTCTAAGGGGCTGAGGGACTTGTGTTTAAATCTTCTCTGTAAAATGCAGCCCAAACTGTGGGAGCCTGCTGTTGGCCCCACAGGGGTACCTTGGAAGCTTGGACCCATCGCCATCCTCCCACCCCACCCCTCAGGCTTTTGACCATGGTTTCTCAGAATCTCTTTGCTGACAAACTGTGAGCTTCACAGAGTAACAGAGATGCCAAGAGATGCCTGTGTCTTTCTCCAGTCTTTCAGGATTGCATCAAGGTATCGGGATGGTTTCCAGGAGGTTCTGGCCACGGCCACAGTTTCCAATTCCACTTTCAGGCCTCCCGCCTGGTTTTCTAAATATGGCTCCAGACAACAAAGAAGGCTTCCGTGGAATGGCTGCAACCCATGACCAACTTCTGGGCTATCAGGCTAAGGGAGGAACAGGACAGATAGACAGATAGGACATACATGGCTACAGCTGCATAGAAGCCTGGAAGCCCTATGCTGCCTTTGCCAGCTTAGGCACCCAGAGTCTTGACTTTGGTTTTGTGTCTCAGCCCTGGTAAAGGCAGGCTGGTTGTGGCCCGTGGGCTGCTACTGAAGGGAGGGGCCAAGCTGAGATGTCTAGAGATGAGATGCCTGTGGCCAACTCATGACCCTGAGCAGATCCTTCAAGCGGTTAAAACTGAAGTGGGGATGTTGATCCCCCCCAAAAGGAAAGCAAACAAACAACAAACAACCAAATCGAGCGCACACGGCCCCAGGAACTATATGTGGTGGTTTGAATACGCTTGGCCCAAGGAGTGGCACTATCAGGAAGTGTGGCATTGTTGGAGTAGGTGTGGCCTTGTTAAAGGAAGTGTGTCACTGTGGGGGTGGGCAATGAGACCCTCCTCCTAGCCACATGGGAGTCAGTCCTCTGTTTTTTGCCTTTGGAACAAGATGTAGAACTCTCAGCTCCTCCTGCACCATGCCTACCTGAGTGTGGTCATGCTCCTGCCTTGATGATAATGGACTGAACCTCTGACCCTGTAAGCCAGCCCCAGTGAAATGCTGTCCTTATAAGAGTTGCCTTGGTCATGGTGTCTGTTCACAGCAGTAAAACCCTAACTAAGACACTATAAATTCTTTGTTCTAATGTGGTAATAGTTTCATGAAGGTCACCTTTTTTTTTTTTTTTTCTCTAGTAGCAGAAAAATAAAACCAGTCATAAATCAAGGCAATGTGTTTAAGAATACACCGGAAGGTGCAACAGATAGGGGAGTTGCTTCAAATTGGGGAAATAACTGCTATAGGCCTTGGCTGATATTGGATGACAATGTGGGTTAATAGAGGCTAAAGGTCAGTTTGTATGTTACAAGAAGATTTAGCTAGTAGTCACAGAAATGGGTCAAATATAGAAGTGGGAACCAACAAATAGCTATGGGGTGAAAAATAGCCCAGGACAATTTGGCTCTGTACCTGCAACATTCGACTCCCCACAATCACTTAAAGTCTGGTCAGAGAATCCTATCCTGTACAACTTTCTTCACAGGTATGTGGCTTTTTTGTTGTTTGTTTGTTTGTTTTTGTTTTGTTTGTTTTTTGTTTTGTATTGTTTTGTTTTTGTTTTTTTCTGAGACCTGCTCACAGGTATCTTAACTATGTTGAGGGGATTGGAGGGAGCCTGTGCTGTTCTGTGGGCACTCACCTTGCTGTGGTAGAGCCCTGTTCGGTGATGAGACAGGAGGCTCTGCAGACCTCTGTGGGGCAGGGGTTTAGCTTAGCATCTCATGTCTTTTCTGGGCAGGTTGATTCAGCCAGGGCTCCTGATTCCGACCTTGGTCTTCAGTTCTGGCTCTGTTTTGAGCAGCAGTCTGCCTTCAGTTCTAGAACCTAAGCTAGGAAGCCAGTGAGGCCCTTAGCCCTCAGAAATCAAAGCACCTTGGCTTCATGGCCAAAGACAGGAAGCAGCAGAGCCTTCCAGCATCCTGACCTCTTACCTCAGGTCTCAGCCACTCTGATGACCTGGGCACAGATGGGTTCCTCGGATACTGTAGGGTGAGCTCAGATGTAGCTACAGTCCCTGAGCACAGGAAAGAGATGCTGGAACTCAGAGAGGAACAAAAAGCTGCATTTCTCAGTCACGCCAGCCCTTTGCTTCTCTGTTCTACTCAGGTTAGAGGCCCTGGCCTCCTCCTCATGTGGGACCTGCCCTTGCTGAAGAGGGAATCTCTGGATTGGACTGTCTTCTTTTTCTTTGTTCCCTCCCATGGTTGAAGACAGATTTCTTAAAGGCAGAGAGAGCCACCCCCTACCCCACCCCATAGTCATTTCTGTCCATGTGCCTGCTGCTTCTTCCTCCTTCACAAATGTCACCTCTCCCACTCTGTTCCCTTTCTGTTAGGTTTTGGAAGGAATATCAGAAGTGTCCTGTCGCACCTCCCAAGCCACCTGTGTACAGGAGGGTGTGTTGGGGAGCCATGAAGGGCAGCCTCAGCACCCCAGGATCCAGAACCACAGCACAGCCAACCTGTTTTAAATAACATCTGTACCAAACATACACTTCTCCCTTTGTCATTACAGACAACATAACCATGATGAGAGCAGTGTTCCTGACGCACGGGTACTAAATCCAAAGATGATTATGAAGTAGGATATGTGTGGGTTAGGTGCAAATTCTGTGTCCTTTTATATAGGTTACTTGAGCATGTGTGGAGTCTGTATACTTGTACAAATGTGTGGGGGCGGGCACATTGGGGAGCAGCATGCTGGATGAAATCCCCCTCCATCCCCGGGGGATACAGGGTCAACTCACATCCTCAGGACCTTTCTTGTCACTATGGGATCCTGGATCCAGCAGATGCAGGTTCAGCCCCTTGACTTGTGAGATCTTCTGCTTTCTTCCTGGTGTACAGCAGATTGTAACTCACCTAACATTTCTGGGCTGCTGAGCTGGGAAAGTTAGGGGAACAAAAGGACCAAGGGACTTGCCTGCCATGCTGGGTGAAATCTGGGCTGCACGGTCAGCTCCCTACAGAGGCCAGCCCCCTGGTGGATGAGGGGAAGGAACCTGCATCTTCTGAGCTAGATGGGCGGGACTCTGGGGTCATGTGCGGGAGAGTGACATTAGATCACTTTAGGGGTGTCTGCTTGTGGGATCTCCTTTGGTGTTTGTGGAGAAATTGCAATTGATGATTTTCTGGTCTGAGGCACTGCTGAGCTCAGAGCTTGCTTGGTATGTGAGAGTGGTAAGCCTGTGTCAAACAGGCATCCTGACTCAGGATGACTCTGTCACCCTTAGAAAGGGATGGGGGCATGGTATGTCCTCCAAAATTGACCATATAATTGGTCACAAAACAGGCCTCCATAGATACAAAAATATTGAAATTATCCCATGCATTCTATCAGATCACCACGGACTA